>NC_091211.1:15033883-15101383 GCF_040958095.1 Procambarus clarkii
TCTCTGTCGCTCTCTCTCTCTCTCTCTGTCGCTCTCTCTCTCTCTCTCTCTCTCTCTCTCTCTCTCTCTCTCTCTCTCTCTCTGTCTGTCTGTCTGTCTGTCTGTCTGTCTGTCTGTCTGTCTGTCTGTCTGTCTGTCTGTCTGTCTGTCTAGAGAGAGAGAGAGAGAGAGACACGGTTGAGTTAGAGGAGACGTGATTACGGTATATGAAATCTTGAGGAGAAGTGACCAGGTAAATAAGCCATTACTTGGTGTTGGTGGCAGCCAGGTGAGCCACAGTGACATAGTAGTAATGTGTTGAGGGTCTCCTCTCCTCCTTATAGAGCGTCACATTTTGACCTACTCTTAAGGTCAGCACTTGTCGTATTAGAAGATGGTGGCTGCTCACGTAATTGACAAACTATCGCGGTTATGGGATAGTTGTTAGTGATAATGACACCAAGTGTAAACAATGTGGTATGTTAAGGTCTCACACCCTGGCCCATTATGTTCTTCATTGTCCGTTGATTACTGTATATAGCAACACTGAGATAAGGACTGTTGCTGAACACTCAGCCTGGAGGTGTCACAACGGCATGGTTCATGATATTCTCCACAGATATAACAATTTGGCACCAAGATTGTAACCTTTTGTTGAATTGTCTGAATGTCTATTGCAAATTGTGTGTATACTTAGTCATACAAGTATTTGTGTATATGTCTGGTAACATACTGTATGTGTAAAGGAAGAAATGTGTATGTTTATCACTGAGAATGTTTGGTAATATGTTGATTGTGATGTGTGTGTGTATATACGCTGATGAGCTGGTTCCAAGAGCTCAAGCTCAATCCCAGCTGAATCTATAATGTGTTGTGCACCCCAGACTCCTCCTGTGAGTGGTAGTTTATTGTGCACCCCATACTCCTCCTGTGAGTGGTAGTTTATTGTGCACCCCATACTCCTCCTGTGAGTATGGAAGGAGATCGAAAAGTATTACAGAGGGCATACAAGGTGTTAAATCAGATCTCAACAGGAATTTTTAGTTACATTTCCACATAATTTGTTCCAGGCAATACTATCCCCGAGCCTGAGCGATGCCTCCTCCACCCCCACCCTATCCTCTACCCATTGATGCCCTTCATAGGTACCAGAGACATCTTGGGGAGGTGAGATATTTGCCTTAGAGGAGCAAGTAGTGGAAGTAACTAGAGAAGAAACCGTCCGAGACCTTGTTAACACATCACTACCAAGTGGTTAGGAAGATAATGATAAGGAGTGAACATTACTCTGATGACGAGGTAACCCGCGTCCACACACACACACACACACACACACACACACACACACACACACACACACACACACACACACACACACACACTCTCACACACACACACACACACACACACACACACACACACACACACACACACACACACATGTCAATGTTTGCAGATGACGCAAAATTAATGAGAAGAGTTGTGACAGACGAGGATTGTAGGATCCTCCAAGAGGACTTAAACAGGCTGCAGAGATGGTCAGGGAAATGGCTACTGGAGTTTAACACCAGTAAATGTAAAGTTATGGAAATGGGATCAGGTGACAGGAGACCAAAGGGACAGTACACAATGAAGGGGAACAGCCTACCTGTAACGATTCGAGAAAGAGACCTGGGAGTGGATGTGACACCTAATCTAACTCTTGAGGCACATATAAATAGGATAACGACAGCAGCGTACTCTACACTGGCGAAAATTAGAACTTCATTCAGAAACCTAAATGAGGAAGCTTTTAGGGCGCTTTACACTGCCTACGTGAGACCCGTCTTAGAGTATGCCGCGCCATCATGGAGCCCCCACCTGAAGAAACACATAAAGAAACTGGAGAAGGTTCAGAGGTTTGCGACGAGGCTTGTCCCAGAGCTACGAGGGATGGGATATGAAGAGCGGCTGAAGGAACTGAACCTTACGACACTAGAGAAAAGAAGGGAGAGAGGAGATATGATAGGGACATATAAAATACTCAGGGGAATTGACAAAGTGGAAATAGATGAAATGTTCACACGTAATAATAACAGAACGAGGGGACATGGGTGGAAACTGGAAACTCAGATGAGTCACAGAGATGTTAGGAAGTTTTCTTTTAGCGTGAGAGTAGTAGAAAAATGGAATGCACTTGGGGAACAGGTTGTGGAAGCAAATACTATTCATACTTTTAAAACTAGGTATGATAGGGAAATGGGACAGGAGTCATTGCTGTAAACAACCGATAGCTAGAAAGGCGGGATCCAAGAGTCAATGCTCGATCCTGCAAGCACATATAGGTGAGTACATATAGGTGAGTACACACTCACACTCACACACTCGCTCAAACATCCAAAAACACGAGAATTCACCAAATACAACTTTAATAACAAAGGGATTACTTGGGAACAAATCCAGGAAGACCTGGCAGAAATATTGGCCGGGAAAGATAGGAAGATCACACAAGCCTAAACCAGTGCGCAGATCAACTAGGCACCGTAGCACCAGTAATATATGCAGGACATGTAGCAAGACAGAGAAAAAAGCAAAAGATCCAAAGTGGCACAAGGGCGGCGTTCCCTCTATAGGTGAAGACAAGACCAAGACGGTGACGCCCCCTCTCCTGGAGCCCCCCCCCCTGCCCCCCACCAAGATAACATCACCCGCTATCATGGCGGTAAACTCCATTAGGCCAGACTGGCAGACGCGTCTAATTAAATAGAGGCAAACGACACTATACCCGGGTGGTGAATTATTCCTTTCACACCCATGGGTATTAGACCCGGGGGTGTTGTCTTGGCACCCCAGGGATGAGGCAGGCACCCCAGGGGGTGAGGCAGGCACCCCAGGGGTGAGGCAGGCACCCCAGGGGGTGAGGCAGGCACCCCAGGGGTGAGGCAGGCACCCCAGGGGGTGAGGCAGGCACCCCAGGGGTGAGACAGGCACCCCAGGGGTGAGGCAGGCACCCCAGGGGGTGAGGCAGGCACCCCAGGGGGTGAGGCAGGCACCCCAGGGGAGGAGGCAGGCACCCCAGGGGAGGAGGCAGGCACCCCAGGGGAGGAGGCAGGCACCCCAGGGGAGGAGGCAGGCACCCCAGGGGAGGAGGCAGGCACCCCAGGGGGTGAGACAGGCACCGCAGGGGGTGAGGCAGGCACCCCAGGGGAGGAGGCAGGCACCCCAGGGGGTGAGACAGGCACCCCAGGGGGTGAAGCAGGCACCCCAGGGGGTGAAGCAGGCACCCCAGGGGAGGTGGCAGGCACCCCAGGGGAGGAGGCAGGCACCCCAGGGGAGGAGGCAGGCACCCCAGGGGAGGAGGCAGGCACCCCAGGGGAGGAGGCAGGCACCACAGGGGAGGAGGCAGGCACCCCAGGGGAGGAGGCAGGCACCCCAGGGGAGGAGGCAGGCACCCCAGGGGAGGAGGCAGGCACCCCAGGGGGTGAGACAGGCACCCCAGGGGAGGAGACAGGCACCCCAGGGGAGGAGACAGGCACCCCAGGGGAGGAGACAGGCACCCCAGGGGAGGTGGCAGGCACCCCAGGGGAGGAGGCAGGCACCCCAGGGGAGGAGGCAGGCACCCCAGGGGAGGAGGCAGGCACCACAGGGGAGGAGGCAGGCACCCCAGGGGAGGAGGCAGGCACCCCAGGGGAGGAGGCAGGCACCCCAGGGGAGGAGGCAGGCACCCCAGGGGAGGAGGCAGGCACCCCAGGGGAGGAGGCAGGCACCCCAGGGGAGGAGGCAGGCACCCCAGGGGGTGAGGCAGGCACCCCAGGGGGTGAGGCAGGCACCCCAGGGGGTGAGGCAGGCACCCCAGGGGGTGAGACAGGCACCCCAGGGGTGAGGCAGGCACCCCAGGGGGTGAGGCAGGAACCCCAGGGGGTGAGGCAGGCACCCCAGGGGGTGAGGCAGGCACCCCAGGGGGTGAGGCAGGCACCCCAGGGGGTGAGGCAGGCACCCCAGGGGTGAGGCAGGCACCCCAGGGGGTGAGGCAGGCACCCCAGGGGTGAGGCAGGCACCCCAGGGGGTGAGACAGGCACCCCAGGGGGTGAGGCAGGCACCCCAGGGGGTGAGGCAGGCACCCCAGGGAGTGAGACAGGCACCCCAGGGGGTGAGACAGGCACCCCAGGGGAGGAGGCAGGCACCACAGGGGAGGAGGCAGGCACCCAGGGGGTGAGACAGGCACCCCAGGGGGTGAGACAGGCACCCCAGGGGGTGAGACAGGCACCCCAGGGGTGAGACAGGCACCCCAGGGGTGAGGCAGGCACCCCAGGGGTGAGGCAGGCACCCCAGGGGGTGAGGCAGGCACCCCAGGGGTGAGACAGGCACCCCAGGGGTGAGACAGGCACCCCAGGGGTGAGACAGGCACCCCAGGGGTGAGGCAGGCACCCCAGGGGGTGAGGCAGGCACCCCAGGGAGTGAGACAGGCACCCCAGGGGGTGAGACAGGCACCCCAGGGGGTGAGGCAGGCACCTCAGGGGGTGAGGCAGGCACCCCAGGGGGTGAGACAGGCACCCCAGGGGGTGAGACAGGCACCCCAGGGAGTGAGACAGGCACCCCAGGGGGTGAGACAGGCACCCCAGGGGGTGAGGCAGGCACCCCAGGGGGTGAGACAGGCACCCCAGGGGGTGAGACAGGCACCCCAGGGGGTGAGACAGGCACCCCAGGGGAGGAGGCAGGCACCCCAGGGGGTGAGACAGGCACCCCAGGGGGTGAGGCAGGCACCCCAGGGGGTGAGGCAGGCACCTCAGGGGGTGAGACAGGCACCCCAGGGGTGAGACAGGCACCCCAGGGGTGAGACAGGCACCCCAGGGGTGAGACAGGCACCCCAGGGGTGAGGCAGGCACCCCAGGGGTGAGACAGGCACCCCAGGGGGTGAGGCAGGCACCCCAGGGGAGGAGGCAGGCACCCCAGGGGGTGAGACAGGCACCCCAGGGGTGAGACAGGCACCCCAGGGGTGAGACAGGCACCCCAGGGGTGAGACAGGCACCCCAGGGGTGAGACAGGCACCCCAGGGGTGAGACAGGCACCCCAGGGGTGAGACAGGCACCCCAGGGGTGAGACAGGCACCCCAGGGGTGAGACAGGCACCCCAGGGGTGAGACAGGCACCCCAGGGGTGAGACAGGCACCCCAGGAGGTGAGACAGGCACCCCAGGGGTGAGACAGGCACCCCAGGGGTGAGACAGGCACCCCAGGGGTGAGGCAGGCACCCCAGGGGGTGAGACAGGCACCCCAGGGGTGAGACAGGCACCCCAGGAGGTGAGACAGGCACCCCAGGGGTGAGACAGGCACCCCAGGGGGTGAGGCAGGCACCCCAGGGGGTGAGACAGGCACCCCAGGGGTGAGACAGGCACCCCAGGGGTGAGACAGGCACCCCAGGGGTGAGGCAGGCACCCCAGGGGTGAGGCAGGCACCCCAGGGGTGAGACAGGCACCCCAGGGGGTGAGGCAGGCACCCCAGGGGGTGAGGCAGGCACCCCAGGGGAGGAGGCAGGCACCCCAGGGGGTGAGACAGGCACCCCAGGGGGTGAGACAGGCACCCCAGGGGTGAGACAGGCACCCCAGGGGTGAGACAGGCACCCCAGGGGTGAGACAGGCACCCCAGGGGTGAGGCAGGCACCCCAGGGGGTGAGACAGGCACCCCAGGGGGTGAGACAGGCACCCCAGGGAGTGAGACAGGCACCCCAGGGGGTGAGACAGGCACCCCAGGGGTGAGACAGCTACGCCAGGGGGTGAGACAGGCACCCCAGGGGTGAGGCAGGCACCCCAGGGGTGAGACAGGCACCCCAGGGGTGAGACAGGCACCCCAGGGGTGAGACAGGCACCCCAGGGGTGAGACAGGCACCCCAGGGGTGAGACAGGCACCCCAGGGGTGAGACAGGCACCCCAGGGGTGAGACAGGCACCCCAGGGGTGAGACAGGCACCCCAGGGGTGAGACAGGCACCCCAGGGGTGAGACAGGCACCCCAGGAGGTGAGACAGGCACCCCAGGGGTGAGACAGGCACCCCAGGGGTGAGACAGGCACCCCAGGGGGTGAGACAGGCACCCCAGGGGTGAGACAGGCACCCCAGGGGTGAGACAGGCACCCCAGGGGGTGAGACAGGCACCCCAGGGGTGAGACAGGCACCCCAGGGGGTGAGACAGGCACCCCAGGGGTGAGACAGCTACGGGCCCAAGGTGGCAGACCAAAGAACCTGGCCACCAGGTACTCGCCACAGTAAAAAAAAGTGGACGAGCAACCTTATTCACTCTCACTTTCCTCCCAAGACTGCTGCCAGGGCTCTCCCTCCCTCCCTCTCCCACACCAACCTTCTCCCACCACCTCTTGTGCAACAAGTACACTTACAAAAGAAGTGTACACGTATATAGTGCGTAAGGTTTGTGAATACCGGTGTAGAGAGAGTTTAAGTTGTCAAGAGAGCCAGCCACCTCCCCGCCCGCTTGGGGCGCCCCCCCCCCACACACAGAATCTTTCAGAACATTATATACCACATATGTCAGACCAATCCTGGAGTCCATATCTAGTCAAGCATAAAACTAAACTGGAAAAGGTTCAAAGGTTTACCACCAGACTAGAACCCGAGCTGAGAGGTATGAGTTACGAGGAGAGACTACGGGAATTGAACCTCACTTCGTTGGAAGACAGAAGAGTTAGGGGGGACATGATCACCATATTCAAGATCCTCAAGGGAATCGACAGGGTTGATAAAGACAGGCTGTTTAACACAAGGGGCACACGCACTAGGGGACACAGGTGGAAACTGAGTGCCCAAATGAGCCACAGAGATATTAGAAAGAACTTTTTTAGTGTCAGAGTGGTTGACAAATGGAATGCATTAGGAAGTGATGTGGTGGAGGCTGACTCCATACACAGTTTCAAGTGTAGATATGATAGAGCCCAATAGGCTCAGGAACCTGTACACCTGTTGATTGACGGTTGAGAGGCGGGACCAAAGAGCCAGAGCTCAACCCCCGCAAGCACAACTAGGTGAGTACACACACACACACACACACACACACACACACACACACACACACACACACACACACACACACACACACACACACACACACACACACACACTTGTCTCAATGTTTGCGGACGATGCTAAAATTATGAGAAGGATTAAAACAGAAGAGGACTGTTTGAGGCTTCAAGAAGACCTAGACAAGCTGAAGGAATGGTCGAACAAATGGTTGTTAGAGTTTAACCCAACCAAATGTAATGTAATGAAGATAGGTGTAGGGAGCAGGAGGCCAGATACAAGGTATCATCTGGGAGAGGAAATTCTTCAGGAGTCAGAGAAGGAAAAAGACTTGGGGGTTGATATCACGCCAGACCTGTCTCTTGCGGCACATATCAAGCGGATAACATCAGCGGCATATGCCAGGCTGGCCAACATACGAACGGCATTCAGAAACTTGTGTAAAGAATCATTCAGAACTTTGTATACCACATATGTCAGGCCAATCCTGGAGTATGCAGCCCCAGCATGGAGTCCATATCTAGTCAAGGATAAGACTAAACTGGAAAAGGTTCAAAGGTTTGCCACCAGACTAGTACCCGAGCTGAGAGGTATGAGCTACGAGGAGAGACTACGGGAATTAAACCTCACTTCGCTGGAAGACAGAAGAGTTAGGGGGGACATGATCACCACATTCAAGATTCTGAAGGGGATTGATAGGGTAGATAAAGACAGTCTATTTAACACAAGGGGAACACGCACAAGGGGACACAGGTGGAAACTGAGTGCCCACATGAGCCACAGAGATATTAGAAAGAACTTTTTTAGTGTCAGAGTGGTTGACAAATGGAATGCATTAGGAAGTGATGTGGTGGAGGCTGACTCCATACACAGTTTCAAGTGTAGATATGACAGAGCCCGATAGGCTCATGAATCTGTACACCTGTTGATTGACGGTTGAGAGGCGGGACCAAAGAGCCAGAGCTCAACCCCCGCAAACACAACTAGGTGAGTACAACTAGGTGAGTACACTACACAACCAAGCCTCATGTAGGGAAGAGTCTGTCCCCCCCCCCCCCTATCCTCTCCCCCTATCCTATGTCGGTTAAACTATCACACCCCATCCCTCTACAGTGACAGTATTTACTGGTAGTGGCCAAATACTTACCATATGTACGCTCACTTCCCCAAAAGTTCACATTCTCTACTACTAATTTCATAGATCGAGAAAAAATCCGAATTTGCTAGGCCTCGTATAGGGCATATATCATATTAGGCTTAAAGTACCGTGTCTGTGTATTAGGGGTAGGATTGCTTGGACAGGTTAGGTTAGGGTCTGTACTTACAGTGCCGGTTGAATAGCATGCAATTAGTCACTCAGGCAACCAGTTTACCTTTAAACAATCCATTGTATATATGTATGTATGTATATATGTACATATATATATATATATATATATATATATATATATATATATATATATATATATATAAATAAAATATATATATATATATATATATATATATATAAATATAATATATATATATATATATATATATATATATATATATATATATATATATATATATATATATATATATATATATATATATATATTTTGGTAGCAGTCTTTCCTGTAGACATATATTATTAAATATGACCGAAAAAGTAAGATTAATAATTCTAACACGAATTTTCTCAATCTTTCGTACATTACGCTTCACTGTTGGAGGTAAATCAAAAATCACTTCTCCAAAATTCATTTTTATTTCTAGTCTGACGCGACACGGGCGCGTTTCGTAAAACTTATTACATTTTCAAAGACTTCACAACTACACAACTGATTAGAACTTACGTCTCTCTGATATTATATCTACATTTGAGTGAGGTGGGAAGGATGATGTGGCATTAACACAAGACAGAACAGGGGATATTAATAGGGTATTAAAAGTATCAACACAAGACAGAACAGAAACAATGGGTATTGAATAGAAGTGTTTGTAGAAAGCCTATTGGTCCATATTTCTTGATGCTTCTATATTGGAGCGGAGTCTTGAGGTGGGTAGAATATAGTTGTGCAATAATTGGCTGTTGATTGCTGGTGTTGACTTCTTGATGTGTAGTGCCTCGCAAACGTCAAGCCGCCTGCTATCGCTGTATCTATCGATGATTTCTGTGTTGTTTACTAGGATTTCTCTGGCGATGGTTTGGTTATGGGAAGAGATTATATGTTCCTTAATGGAGCCCTGTTGCTTATGCATCGTTAAACGCCTAGAAAGAGATGTTGTTGTCTTGCCTATATACTGGGTTTTTTGGAGCTTACAGTCCCCAAGTGGGCATTTGAAGGCATAGACGACGTTAGTCTCTTTTAAAGCGTTCTGTTTTGTGTCTGGAGAGTTTCTCATGAGTAGGCTGGCCGTTTTTCTGGTTTTATAGTAAATCGTCAGTTGTATCCTCTGATTTTTGTCTGTAGGGATAACGTTTCTATTAACAATATCTTTCAGGACCCTTTCCTCCGTTTTATGAGCTGTGGAAAAGAAGTTCCTGTAAAATAGTCTAATAGGGGGTATAGGTGTTGTGTTAGTTGTCTCTTCAGAGGTTGCATGGCTTTTCACTTTCCTTCTTATGATGTCATAAGAAGGAAAGTGAAAAGCCATGCAACCTATGAAGAGACAACTAACACAACACCTATACCCCCTATTAGACTATTTTACAGGAACTTCTTTTCCACAGCTCATAAAACGGAGGAAAGGGTCCTGAAAGATATTGTTAATAGAAACGTTATCCCTACAGACAAAAATCAGAGGATACAACTGACGATTTACTATAAAACCAGAAAAACGGCCAGCCTACTCATGAGAAACTCTCCAGACACAAAACAGAACGCTTTAAAAGAGACTAACGTCGTCTATGCCTTCAAATGCCCACTTGGGGACTGTAAGCTCCAAAAAACCCAGTATATAGGCAAGACAACAACATCTCTTTCTAGGCGTTTAACGATGCATAAGCAACAGGGTTCCATTAAGGAACATATAATCTCTTCCCATAACCAAACCATCGCCAGAGAAATCCTAGTAAACAACACAGAAATCATCGATAGATACAGCGATAGCAGGCGGCTTGACGTTTGCGAGGCACTACACATCAAGAAGTCAACACCAGCAATCAACAGCCAATTATTGCACAACTATATTCTACCCACCTCAAGACTCCGCTCCAATATAGAAGCATCAAGAAATATGGACCAATAGGCTTTCTACAAACACTTCTATTCAATACCCATTGTTTCTGTTCTGTCTTGTGTTGATACTTTTAATACCCTATTAATTTCCCCTGTTCTGTCTTGTGTTAATGCCACATCATCCTTCCCACCTCACTCAAATGTAGATATAATATCAGAGAGACGTAAGTTCTAATCAGTTGTGTATTTGTGAAGTCTTTGAAAATGTAATAAGTTTTACGAAACGCGCCCGTGTCGCGTCAGACTAGAAATAAAAATGAATTTTGGAGAAGTGATTTTTGATTTACCTCCAACAGTGAAGCGTAATGTACGAAAGATTGAGAAAATTCGTGTTAGAATTATTAATCTTACTTTCTCGGTCATATTTAATAATATATATATATATATATATATATATATATATATATATATATATATATATATATATATATATATATATATATATATATATATAATAGTTAAGTGTTGGAATAAGTGAGCAATGTTTGGTGGGAGTTGATGAGTGTGTACCAAACACAAGAACAATTTCTCGCTCATAAAGACGACATGTGCACTAATTACCTAACAAGACGATTACCCTGGAATCGTCTCCAAGAATGTGAGGGTGAACCAGGCCACTCCCGACCAGACATATGTTGGTGGTTGGTTATGTCTTCTTGTGGGTGTTGAAGCAGGGGGAGGGGGGGGGGCAGGTTTTGGAGGCCTCACACTATTACAGGTGTTGCTGGTTGGTTGGCTGGTTGGCTCCCGCAACATTGTGGGCGAGTGGGTGTTGGAGGAGGTAAACTCCTGCCCCTTATGTAAATTACTGATAGAGTTTTATCACGTTCGTGAGGCAGGATTTGCCGTCTCAGAAGCCATGCTGGTGTTAGTCCTCTTCTCTCCGGCTCTTCTACTAGCCTCTTTGATGGCATTTTCTATCACCCGGCATGATGGTCAAGTGAGACGCACACGCCTTAGTTTAATGCCTCGTCTGTGTACTCGCCTATTTGTGCCTGCAGGATCGAGTATTGGCTCTTGGATCTCGACTTTCTAGCTATCAGTTGTTTAAATCAATGACTCCTGTCCTGCTTCTCTGTCATACCTAGTTTTAAAACTATGCTCCCACAATATGCTCCTGTAATTCACTCCATTTCCCCTCTACTCTCACGCTAAAATAAAACTTCCTAACATCTTTATGAGTTTTGAGCTTGCACACATGTCCCCTTGTTCTGCTGGTGTTCAGTGTGAACATTTCGTCTATAACCATTGTGTCCATCTTCCTGAGTAGTTTATATGTTGTCATGTCACTCCGCCCCCTCCTTTCTAGTGTCGTCATATTCATTTCATTCAGTCGCTCTTTATATCCCATCCCTCGTAACTGTGGGACAAGCCTCGTCGCAAACGTCTGAAACTTTTCCAGTTTCCTTATGTGTTTCTTCAGGTGGGGACTCCATGATGGCGCGGCATACTCTAAGACTAGCCTCACGTAGGCAGTGTAAAGCGTGGGTAAGACATTTGTCCGCAAGGTAGGACATTTCGTTTACGTATATCAGAAATAGAACTGGTTCCAGCACCGATCCTTGAGGTACTCCACTCGTTACTGTTCGCCAGTCTGACTTCTCGCCCCTGACTGTTACTCTCTGGCTCCTGTCTATTAAGGAATTCCTTTCCCTAGCTAGGACTTTTCCACTTACTCCCGCCTGCCTCAAGTTAGAATAGCAGTCTGGTGTGCGGTACTGTGTCAAAGGCTTTTTGGCAGTCCAGAACTATGCAGTCTGCCCATCCTTCCCTGTCCTGCCTTATTCTTGTTACTTTATCATAGTATTCCAGGAGGTTTGTTAGGCATATTTCCCTTCTCTTAACCCATGTTGGTGTTTATTTACATGCCAAATATTCTCTAAGTGTGTGTAACCTGTTTTAATTTAAGCTGGATCATGTATTTACCAGACTACGACACAATGATTACTGGCTCCTAGTGGTATTTCTCCTCACCTCCCACCATACACGGGGAGGAGAGGTTCAGCTGGTGTACCCCGCCTATCAGCCCTTCTTCATCCTGTTGCATTACAATTTAATAATTCTGAGGCTCAAATTCTTTGTGGAATGTGTTGCACAACTTCCCCTCTCAGTGCATTGCACTCGTAGAGGCCCGGAGTGTACCCTTACCCTGCTTGGGCGCATGTGCGTGCGTGCGTGTGCGTTCGTGCATACATGCGTGCGGGCGACTGTAGGTCGTCAGGGGCTTGTAATCCCCGCTCCCACAGCGTGTTATACCAGGGGAGAAACACCAGGGTAGGCTCTATTCCTGCCCCGCCTGGGCACCTTCTCTCTACCCACCAACCCTCCCTACCCTGGGTACCCCCTACCCTGGGTACACCCTACCCTGGGTACACCCTACCCTGGGTACACCCTTCCCTGGGTACACCCTACCCAGGGTACACCCTACCCTGGGTACCCCCTACCCTGGGTACACCCTACCCTGGGTACACCCTACCCTGGGTACACCCTTCCCTGGGTACACCCTACCCTGGGTACACCCTACCCTGGGTACCCCCTACCCTGGGTACACCCTACCCTGGGTACACCCTACCATGGGTACACCCTACCCTGGGTACCCCCTACCCTGGGTACCCCCTACCCTGGGTACACCCTACCCTGGGTACACCCTACCATGGGTACACCCTACCCTGGGTACACCCTACCCTGGGTACACCCTACCCTGGGTACACCCTACCCTGGGTACACCCTACCATGGGTACACCCTACCATGGGTACACCCTACCCTGGGTACACCCTACCCTGGGTACCCCCTACCCTGGGTACACCCTACCCTGGGTACACCCTACCCTGGGTACACCCTACCCTGGGTACACCCTACCATGGGTACACCCTACCCTGGGTACACCCTTCCCTGGGTACACCCTACCCTGGGTACACCCTACCATGGGTACACCCTACCCTGGGTACACCCTACCATGGGTACACGCTACCCTGGGTACACCCTACCATGGGTACACCCTACCCTGGGTACACCCTACCATGGGTACACCCTACCCTGGGTACACCCTACCCTGGGTACACCCTACCATGGGTACACCCTACCATGGGTACACCCTACCATGGGTACACCCTACCCTGGGTACACCCTACCCTGGGTACACCCTACCATGGGTACACCCTACCATGGGTACACCCTACCCTGGGTACACCCTACCCTGGGTACACCCTACCATGGGTACACCCTACCCTGGGTACACCCTACCATGGGTACACCCTACCCTGGGTACACCCTACCATGGGTACACCCTACCATGGGTACACCCTACCATGGGTACACCCTACCATGGGTACACCCTCCCTCCTCCCACTCCTGCCTTGCATTAATAAGCACCACAATCACCTTCTGTGGTTGACTGTGCAAGAAATTACTGAAGTATATGTTTAACAGATCTCTCTCACCCTCTCCCTGGAGGACAAGAATGTGTATATATGTTGGTTAGCAGTGTAAATGTCTGGCCACGTCTGTGGTAGACAGTAGCCGAGACGAGAGAGCGGGACATCAATGCTCTACACGGGGTGTGAGAGCGTGACATCAATGCCCCACACGGGGTGTGAGAGCGGGACATCAATGCCCCACACGGGGTGTGAGAGCGGGACATCAATGCTCTACACGGGGTGTGAGAGCGGGACATCAATGCCCCACACGGGGTGTGAGAGCGGGACATCAATGCTCTACACGGGGTGTGAGAGCGGGACATCAATGCTCTACACGGGGTGTGAGAGCGGGACATCAATGCCCCACACGGGGTGTGAGAGCGGGACATCAATGCTCTACACGGGGTGTGAGAGCGGGACATCAATGCTCTACACGGGGTGTGAGAGCGGGACATCAATGCTCTACACGGGGTGTGAGAGCGGGACATCAATGCTCTACACGGGGTGTGAGAGCGGGACATCAATGCCCCACACGGGGTATGAGAGCGGGACATCAATGCTCTACACGGGGTGTGAGAGCGGGACATCAATGCCCCACACGGGGTATGAGAGCGGGACATCAATGCTCCACACGGGGTATGAGAGCGGGACATCAATGCTCCACACGGGGTATGAGAGCGGGACATCAGTGCTCCACACGGGGTGTGAGAGCGGGACATCAATGCTCCACACGGGGTATGAGAGCGGGACATCAATGCTCCACACGGGGTATGAGAGCGGGACATCAATGCTCCACACGTGTGAGAGCGGGACATCAATGCTCTACACAGGGTGTGAGAGCGGGACATCAATGCTCTACACATCAATACATAGTGGTGGTCGAGCCTCTGCCCGTGATTTCCAATCTTCCGAATCACTCAAAAATTAATTATGAAATTCGATTTCAATTAATGTAGTTGGTCGTTTGATCCGCGAAAGTCGGAGCGGTTGGGCACCGTTCCTTCCCCCTGTCCTCATGTCCCAGCCCCCTAGTGTGCCCTCACACCCCAGCCCCTAGTGTGCCCTCACACCCCAGCCCCTAGTGTGCCCTCACCCCCCAGCCCCTAGTGTGTCCTCACCCCCAGCCCCTAGTGTGCCCTCACCCCCCAGCCCCTAGTGTGCCCTCACCCCCCAGCCCCTAGTGTGCCCTCACACCCCAGCCCCTAGTGTGTCCTCACCCCCCAGCCCCTAGTGTGTCCTCACCCCCCAGCCCCTAGTGTGTCCTCACACCCCAGCCCCTAGTGTGTCCTCACCCCCAGCCCCTAGTGTGTCCTCACACCCCAGCCCCTAGTGTGCCCTCACACCCCAGCCCCTAGTGTGCCCTCACCCCCCAGCCCCTAGTGTGTCCCTACACCCCAGCCCCTAGTGTGTCCTCACACCCCAGCCCCTAGTGTGCCCTCACACCCCAGCCCCTAGTGTGTCCTCACCCCCCAGCCCCTAGTGTGCCCTCACCCCCCAGCCCCTAGTGTGTCCTCACACCCCAGCCCCTAGTGTGCCCTCACCCCCCAGCCCCTAGTGTGCCCTCACCCCCCAGCCCCTAGTGTGCCCTCACACCCCAGCCCCTAGTGTGCCCTCACGCCCCAGCCCCTAGTGTGCCCTCACCCCCCAGCCCCTAGTGTGCCCTCACCCCCCCAGCCCCTAGTGTGCCCTCACCCCCCAGCCCCTAGTGTGCCCTCACACCCCAGCCCCTAGTGTGCCCTCACCCCCCAGCCCCTAGTGTGCCCTCACCCCCCAGCCCCTAGTGTGCCCTCACCCCCCCAGCCCCTAGTGTGCCCTCACCCCCCAGCCCCTAGTGTGCCCTCACCCCCCAGCCCCTAGTGTGTCCTCACACCCCAGCCCCTAGTGTGCCCTCACACCCCAGCCCCTAGTGTGCCCTCACCTCCCAGCCCCTAGTGTGCCCTCACCCCCCAGCCCCTAGTGTGCCCTCACCCCCCAGCCCCTAGTGTGTCCTCACACCCCAGCCCCTAGTGTGCCCTCACCCCCCAGCCCCTAGTGTGCCCTCACCCCCAGCCCCTAGTGTGCCCTCACCCCCCAGCCCCTAGTGTGCCCTCACCCCCCAGCCCCTAGTGTGCCCTCACATCCCAGCCCCTAGTGTGCCCTCACACCCCAGCCCCTAGTGTGTCCTCACACCCCAGCCACTAGTGTGCCCTCACACCCCAGCCCCTAGTGTGTCCTCACACCCCAGCCCCTAGTGTGCCCTCACACCCCAGCCCCTAGTGTGTCCTCACACCCCAGCCCCTAGTGTGTCCTCACCCCCCAGCCCCTAGTGTGCCCTCACATCCCAGCCCCTAGTGTGTCCTCACACCCCAGCCCCTAGTGTGTCCACACGTCCCAGGTGTGGGTGTAACTGAGATGTGTAAGTGTGGGTGTAACTTGTGATGTGTAAGTGTGGGTGTAACTGAGATGTGTAAGTGTGGGTGTAACTGAGATGTGTAAGTGTGGGTGTAACTGAGATGTGTAAGTGTGGGTGTAACTTGTGATGTGTAAGTGTGGGTGTAACTGAGATGTGTAAGTGTGGGTGTAACTTGTGATGTGTAAGTGTGGGTGTAACTGAGATGTGTCAGTATGGGTGTAACTTGTGATGTGTAAGTGTGGGTGTAACTGAGATGTGTCAGTATGGGTGTAACTTGTGATGTGTAAGTGTGGGTGTAACTGAGATGTGTAAGTGTGGGTGTAACTTGTGATGTGTAAGTGTGGGTGTAACTTGTGATGTGTAAGTGTAGGTGTAACTTGTGATGTGTAAGTGTAGGTGTAACTGAGATGTGTAAGTGTGGGTGTAACTTGTGATGTGTAAGTGTGGGTGTAACTTGTGATGTGTAAGTGTGGGTGTAACTGAGATGTGTCAGTATGGGTGTAACTTGTGATGTGTAAGTGTGGGTGTAACTGAGATGTGTAAGTGTGGGTGTAACTGAGATGTGTAAGTGTGGGTGTAACTTGTGATGTGTCAGTGTGGGTGTAACTTGTGATGTGTAAGTGTGGGTGTAACTGAGATGTGTAAGTGTGGGTGTAACTTGTGATGTGTAAGTGTGGGTGTAACTGAGATGTGTAAGTGTGGGTGTAACTGAGATATGTAAGTGTGGGTGTAACTTGTGATGTGTAAGTGTGGGTGTAACTTGTGATGTGTAAGTGTGGGTGTAACTGAGATGTGTAAGTTTGGGTGTAACTTGTGATGTGTCAGTGTGGGTGTAACTTGTGATGTGTAAGTGTGGGTGTAACTGAGATATGTAAGTGTGGGTGTAACTTGTGATGTGTAAGTGTGGGTGTAACTTGTGATGTGTCAGTATGGGTGTAAGTTGTGATGTGTAAGTGTGGGTGTAACTTGTGATGTGTAAGTGTGGGTGTAACTGAGATGTGTCAGTATGGGTGTAAGTTGTGATGTGTCAGTATGGGTGTAACTTGTGATGTGTAAGTGTGGGTGTAACTGAGATGTGTCAGTATGGGTGTAACTTGTGATGTGTCAGTATGGGTGTAAGTTGTGATGTGCAGGATTGCACCCCCGCCTTGGGAAACAGTGCATGACTAGCCGTCAACTAACACACAGCTCTGGTTGCTGGCCAACAAAAAAATTCATCATTTTTATTATTGTATTGCGTACTATACTTGGGATTATTGTTATAATATTAGTTGTGGAATATATGGTGTGACGCCATGCTGGAGGGGTGGAGGACAGGTACTCTCCTAGTTGTGCTTGCGGGGGTTGAGCTCTGGCTCTTTAGTCCCGCCTCTCAACCGTCAATCAACTGGTGTACAGGTTCCTGAGCCTACTGGGCTCTATCATATCTACATTTGAAACTGTGTATGGAGTCAGCCTCCACCACATCACTGCCTAATGCATTCCACCCGTTAACTATGTTGACTCAACCGTGTCTCAAGAGGTACTGAAGGCGGCCAGCGTACGGGTGGCCAGGGGCCACCATCTGATCACAAGCAAGGAAAACAAGCCTAAGCAGGGAGATTGAGGAAATAGAACAAACGTTGAAGCGATCATATGAGTTTGAGGAAATGGAATTGGAACAGAAAGCTATACAAGAGATAAGGAAAAATCCGAAATATTTTTTCACATACGCAAAATCAAAATCCAAAACCTCGACCAGTATTGGACCGTTAATTACAAATGAAGGTACGTACACAGAGGACAACAAAGAGATTAGTGAAATTCTAAGAAGCCAGTATGAGGCTATGTTTAGCACACCAATAAACAACATGAAAGTTGATGACCCAGACAGCTTCTTTATGAATGACATTCAAGCTGCAGATAATATAACGGATATTACCACAAACTCGGAAGACTTTGAAAGAGAAATTGATAATATGCCTATGCACTCAGCTCCTGGGCCTGACTCATGGAATTCAATATTCATAAAGAAATGTAAAGTACCAGTAGCGAGAGCACTCAGCGTAATATGGAGAAAGAGCCTGGATACAGGGGAGATACCAGCAGCACTTAAATCTGCAGATATAGCTCCGTTGCACAAGGGGGGGAGTAAAGCCTTGGCAAAAAATTATAGGCCAGTTGCACTAACATCACACATAATAAAAGTGTTTGAAAGAGTGATTAGGAATCAAATTTCTAGTTTTATGGAAAACAATGAATTGCACAATCCAGGACAACATGGATTTAGAGCGGGAAGATCCTGTCTGTCACAGTTACTCAACCACTATGACAAAATCACAGAAGCCCTAGAAGAAAAGCAAAATGCAGATGTTGTATACACAGACTTTGCAAAGGCGTTCGACAAATGTGACCATGGGGTGATAGCTCACAAAATGAGGTCAATGGGAATAACTGGAAAAGTAGGACGCTGGATACTCAATTTCCTGTCGAACAGAACACAAAGAGTAACAGTCAATCAGATAAAATCGAGTCCAAGCGATGTTAAAAGCTCTGTACCTCAAGGTACAGTCCTTGCACCGCTACTGTTCCTTATTCTCATATCTGATATAGACAAAAATACACGCCACAGCTTCGTGTCGTCCTTTGCAGATGACACAAAAATCAGCATGAAAATTACCTCTGCTGAAGACATTGAAAAACTACAAGCAGATGTCAACAAAGTTTTTGATTGGGCAGCAGAAAATAACATGATGTTTAACAGTGATAAATTTCAGGTACTCAGGTACGGCAAAAATGAGGATCTGAAACATAATACAGGGTACAAAACACAATCGAATCTTCCCATAGTAGGAAAACAGCATGTCAAGGATTTGGGAATAATGATGTCCGACGATCTAACGTTTAGGGAGCATAACCAAGCAAATATCGCGTCAGCCAGAAAAATGATCGGATGGATTACGAGAACTTTCAAATCCAGGGATCCCATCACAATGGTTGTACTCTTCAAGTCACTTGTGCTGTCCCGTCTCGAGTACTGCTCAGTACTCACTTCCCCCTTCAGAGCAGGAGAGATTGCTGAAATAGAGGGAATACAGAGAACATATACGGCACGCATAGACGAGATAAAACACCTAAATTATTGGGATCGTCTCAAAGCTCTCCAAATGTACTCTCTAGAAAGGAGACGAGAGAGATACCAAATAATATACACCTGGAAAATACTGGAGGGTCAGGTCCCAAATCTACACAGTAAAATAACAACGTACTGGAGTGAACGATATGGAAGAAAATGCAAGATTGAACCTGTGAAGAGCAGAGGTGTCATAGGCACAATCAGAGAGCACTGTATAAACATCAGGGGTCCGCGGTTGTTCAACGTCCTCCCAGCGAGCATAAGAAATATTGCCGGAACAACCGTGGACATCTTCAAGAGAAAACTGGACGGTTTTCTAAGAGAAGTTCCGGATCAGCCGGGCTGTGGTGGGTACGTGGCCCTGCGGGCCGCTCCAAGCAACAGCCTGGTGGACCAAACTCTCACAAGTCGAGCCTGGCCTCGGGCCGGGCTTGGGGAGTAGAAGAACTCCCAGAACCCCATCAACCAGGTATCAACCAGGTATCAACCAGGGCCAGATTCACGAAGCACTTACGAACCTGTCCATCTTTTCTCAATCTTTGGCGGCTTTGTTTACAATTATTAAACAGTTAATGAGCTCCGAAGCACCAGGAGGCTGTTTATAACAATAACAACAGTTGATTGGCAAGTTTTCATGCTTGTAAACTGTTTAATATAATAAATGTAACCAAAGCCGTCAAAGATTGAGGAAAGATGTACACGTTGGTAAGTACTTGCGTAACTACTTGGTGAATGTGGCCGCCAGGAGTCATAACGTCCAATCAGGAGTAGTTCTGCCATATTGGTGCTGTATCACACACTTTGTTTCACACACAAATATGTTAGTAGACCTCATATTGAAAGGTCTTGCCATTATTTATGTCGTACAAGTCGTGCATGTTTTGGTCTCAGACTATCCCGCACAGAGCCGTGAGGGCGCCCCGTGGGAGGGGGAGGTCGTAGCCTGGGAGGGGCAGGTCGTAGCCTGGGAGGGGGAGGTCGTAGCCTGGGAGGGGTAGGTCGTAGGCTGGGAGGGGGAGGTCGTAGCCTGGGAGGGGGAGGAAACAGTTACATTTCTGACGGAGTGGTAACTGTAGAGATGGGGCTGGTGCCCCTGTAATCACCTGATGCACCTGTAATCACCTGGTAGCCACTGACAAGTGGTTGTAAGACAAGCACTTGTCTTGATCTGCCACTCCGTACAAAAGCCATCCTATTAACCTACGAAGAAAGGTACCAACAGTAGCCTAATCTATCGAGCCCAATGTCTGGTTCACGGTAGCTATGAGCTGCAGCTTTCACAGTAGGTTGCATATAATATTGGTTACCATAACGTAACAAAGGTGACCTGTTAGTGGGGAGGAGGCGGTGGCATATACAACACATGTATATTGTAAACCATGTGTATACTGGGGCAGTGACCTGCGGGGAACACTATCCGTATCAGTGGCTGTGTAAGACTGTAAGAACAGCAGTGTAAGACTGTAAGAACAGCAGTGTAATGTACTCTCAGAAGCCAGTGTACATTCTTGCATATATATCAGTAAATCAATAGACTAAAGAGACGTATATGAGCGCTGGACTGGTTGGTGTGAGTGAGAGCTGTTACTTCCCGCTCTCACGGGTAGGGGGAGGAGCTCCCAGGTATGGCCCGGTACCCCATTCTAGTATGTGTCTATTTTTTGTCTTATTTTTGCTAATGTATACATAAAACTTGGCCTCTACAAATGATAGAATCTGCAGTGACTGTAGATAGAATGTACGAATTATATATTAGCACATGGATAGGTTAGGGTACCTGGAGCATATCTGGAGAACGTTTCGGAGGGAACTGTTACACGCTCCGAGCCCGGCTTGGAGCCACTTCAACCCACTTGGTCCAGAACTTCTTGCACAACTTATCCCTTCTTGAATACATCCACGGTTGTTCCGGCAATATTTCTAATGCTTACTGGGAGGGTGTTGACCAGCCGCGGACCTCTGATGTACAGTGTTCTGTTTCTGCCTATGGCACCTCTACTCCTCACTGGTTCTATTCTGCATGTCCGTGCGTATGTTTCGCTCCAGTATGTTGTTATTCTATTGTGCAATTTTGGGACCTGTCCCTCCAATATCTTCCATGTTCCAGTATCCTGTATTTCAGAAATAGAGGAATACAAAACGTATACAGCACGCACAAATGCGATAAAAACACCAACATTATTGGGACAGTCTCAAAGCTCTCAAAATGTACTCCTTGGAAAGGAGACGAGAGAGAGATCAAATAATATGTACACTTAGAATTTACTGAAGGACCAGGTCCCATATTAGGCAGGGTAAATTAGCTTAGGTTAGGCTGCTGCAGTTTCTGTTATGCTTTATAGTGTGAAAATAGTACAAGACTATTTTCGTTATAACTTTACTCATTCTGTAGACTCCAGCAGTCGCTATATGACGATAGACTGGTATATACACACACACATACTATATAATTGATACAGACTTTGAAGACTAAGGCTTTTCTTTCTATTTTTCAGGTACGTGAGTAAGAATCAAAAGGAAGAGAAGCTTTAAAGGCTAACAGACTGGAGTAAAGGTGAGGACAGTATAATACTGGAGATATAATCCCCTGTGAGAGTATAAATATTAGACGAGCTGAGGGAAGACTAACCAGACTTATCAGGTCTGGATGGTAAAGAAATCCTCGCCACACCCCAGGGTGGTGGTGGTGTGGGTGTACCATAGCCAGGCTGGGGAGTGGACCAGGGGTCAGCCACACCCCAGGGTGGTGGTGGTGTGGGTGTACCATAGCCAGGCTGGGGAGTGGACCAGGGGTCAGCCACACCCCAGGGTGGTGGTGGTGTGGGTGTACCATAGCCAGGCTGGGGAGTGGACCAGGGGTCAGCCACACCCCAGGGTGGTGTTGGTGTGGGTGTACCATAGCCAGGCTGGGGAGTGGACCAGGGGTCAGCCACACCCCAGGGTGGTGGTGGTGTGGGTGTACCATAGCCAGGCTGGGGAGTGGACCAGGGGTCAGCCACACCCCAGGGTGGTGGTGGTGTGGGTGTACCATAGCCATGCTGGGGAGTGGACCAGGGGTCAGCCACACCCCAGGGTGGTGTTGGTGTGGGTGTACCATAGCCAGGCTGGGGAGTGGACCAGGGGTCAGCCACACCCCAGGGTGGTGTTGGTGTGGGTGTACCATAGCCAGGCTGGGGAGTGGACCAGGGGTCAGCCACACCCCAGGGTGGTGTTGGTGTGGGTGTACCATAGCCAAGCTGGGGAGTGGACCAGGGGTCAGCCACACCCCAGGGTGGTGTTGGTGTGGGTGTACCATAGCCAGGCAGGGGAGTGGACCAGGGGTCAGCCACACCCCAGGGTGGTGGTGGTGTGGGTGTACCATAGCCATGCTGGGGAGTGGACCAGGGGTCAGCCACACCCCAGGGTGGTGTTGGTGTGGGTGTACCATAGCCAGGCTGGGGAGTGGACCAGGGGTCAGCCACACCCCAGGGTGTTGGTGTGGGTGTACCATAGCCAGGCTGGGGAGTGGACCAGGGGTCAGCCACACCCCAGGGTGGTGGTGGTGTGGGTGTACCATAGACAGGCTGGGGAGTGGACCAGGGGTTAGCCACACCCCAGGGTAGTGGTGGTGTGGGTGTACCATAGACAGGCTGGGGAGTGGACCAGGGGTCAGCCACACCCCAGGGTGGTGGTGGTGTGGGTGTACCATAGCCAGGCTGGGGAGTGGACCAGGGGTCAGCCACACCCCAGGGTGGTGGTGTTGTGGGTGTACCATAGCCAGGCTGGGGAGTGGACCAGGGGTCAGCCACACCCCAGGGTGGTGTTGGTGTGGGTGTACCATAGTCAGGCTGGGGAGTGGACCAGGGGTCAGCCACACCCCAGGGTGGTGTTGGTGTGGGTGTACCATAGTCAGGCTGGGGAGTGGACCAGGGGTCAGCCACACCCCAGGGTGGTGGTGGTGTGGGTGTACCATAGCCAGGCTGGGGAGTGGACCAGGGGTCAGCCACACCCCAGGGTGGTGGTGGTGTGGGTGTACCATAGCCAGGCTGGGGAGTGGACCAGGGGTCAGCCACACCCCAGGGTGGTATTGGTGTGGGTGTACCATAGCCAGGCTGGGGAGTGGACCAGGGGTCAGCCACACCCCAGGGTGGTATTGGTGTGGGTGTACCATAGCCAGGCTGGGGAGTGGACCAGGGGTCAGCCACACCCCAGGGTGGTGGTGGTGTGGGTGTACCATAGCCAGGCTGGGGAGTGGACCAGGGGTCAGCCACACCCCAGGGTGGTGGTGGTGTGGGTGTACAATACTTATTATAGTGTACCTTAAGGTGTTATGATTGCCGTCTAAATACAGCCTTCCCGCGTCAAGAGTCATCTAGGTCCATGCTACACATGTGCTAGACGGCCAAGAGAACGTTTTAGGTGATGGAGACACAGTGCAAGCTGTACCATTTTATGGTAATTAATGTTTTAGTGAATTACAAGGGAGAGCCTAGCGGCATTCTATCTCAAAATGGGGCTTAGTGAGGCAGCCAGGAGCAGAGTTCCCGCTCGAGGCAGCGACACGTGCCTACTGGGGACAAAACGGGAAGGATGATTGGTGCAGGACAAGAGTGATAGCCAGTCAGCGAGTGACCTGAGATGACGTCACGAGTGAGCAACGCTTCGGGGCACCTCACTGGCTGACGGGTCAGCAGTGTCACGTCAAACGTCGAGGGAAGCGGTCACGTCAAGTTGAGCTCTTAGGGTCCCGCCAGTTTAGAGGCATAGCTAGAACGTTTGTACCAGAAACTTGTTGACTGTAAGGTGTAAGGTCAGCGTGAGGAGCGACTCCTTGAGCGTGTCCAGGAAGCCAAGAGGACACTCAGATCACCGCCGGACAACTTGTGTGGTGAGTGGCAACAGGTGCAGCAGTTGTGTCAGGAGCACAGCTGCTGTGGCTCCATCTGGCACCACCTGGTTAGTTAAGTAACAATACCCCCCCACCCCCCTGCCACTTGAAGTCAGGTGTTCCTGAAGGGAACAAGGAGGACCAATGGTTATTATTATTATTAGGATAATATTATTCTCACTCACAGTAACGCGATATATATATATACACCAAACGTGTGTATGTGTGTGTGTGTGTGTGTGTATATATATATATATATATATATATATATATATATATATATATATATATATATATATATATATATATATATATATATATATATATATATATATAATATATGCGAACAAGCCTGAACGGTCTCCAGGCATATATGCTACTGAAAACTCACACCCCAGAAGTGACTCGAACCCATACTGCCAGGAGCACTCTGCATCTGGCGTACAGGACACCTTAACCACTTGACCAACACGACCGGACAAAAGAGGATGGTAACCGAGGCTATTTCTATCCCCCCGCCGGCACTCGGTTGGTAATCTTGGGCATGGTATTTTATAAAATCATAATCGGTCAATTTGAATAATTTTAGAATCACTTTGAATCTCAGTAATTATTGTGGAGCTTTGTTTAACAGAGTACTAAATATTGGCCAGAGGGGGAAATATAGCCCAAGGGGGAGATATTACCGATTAAAGTAAACTTTCACTTGACCGAGTCGAGTGAAAAAAAAAAAAAAAAATATATATATATATATATATATATATATATATATATATATATATATATATATATATATATATAAAATATAAAATAATAATAATGTTATTGTACCAATACTTGTTGGTACTCATGTACCAATAACAATAAATGTTATTGGTACATGAGGCTACATGTGACGTGGATATGTACATGATTCTTACACTTGGTATGTGGTATGCCAGTCCCCTCCAATTTGGTCTACCTGTCGTGCTATGAGTACTGGTTGTGGTATACTCCAGGACCAGAGTATTCACAGTGACTGTGTGGATAATGTTTCTCGGGACTGAGAAAAATTATAATAATAAGTGCACATAAATTAGGTATACAAGTTGCAGAGAGGAGCTAGGCTGTCGTAGTGGCATGTGTTTCCTGGCCAATGTTGTGTCGCTTCCTGACGTAGGCCATGAAGTAAACCAGGACCAGCGGTGTGTCGCTTCCTGACGTAGGCCATGAAGTAAACCAGGACCAGCGGTGTGTCGCTTCCTGACGTAGGCCATGAAGTAAACCAGGACCAGCGGTGTGTCGCTTCCTGACGTAGGCCATGAAGTAAACCAGGACCAGCGGTGTGTCGCTTCCTGACGTAGGCCATGAAGTAAACCAGGACCAGCGGTGTGTCGCTTCCTGACGTAGGCCATGAAGTAAACCAGGACCAGCGGTGTGTCGCTTCCTGACGTAGGTCATGAAGTAAACCAGGACCACCGGTGTGTCGCTTCCTGACGTAGGCCATGAAGTAAACCAGGACCAGCGGTGTAGTGAAGTTGTCGACGCTACCAGTGAAGGTTGTCAGCCGGAGGAGGCCAGTAAGCCATGACAAGTGGGTATCCTAGTCTCTTATCAATGTGTCTGCCTCTGGGAGAGCAGCCAGTGGTCTGGGAGTCTGTTCCTTGGTGGAGAGGTGTATACCAAGGCGAATAAAGGTTGACGGCGTAACCCCGTGAGTTTACGGGATCACCATAGCCCGTGCTACATGGACACTTCGTTCTGAGTAGCTAAAACTACAACAACCACCACCCGTGAGCAGTTTACAGGATACCACTCTCCACTTCACTCTACCAGCCTCCGGGGATATTCGCTGGTTCTGGCAGTCGTGGTAGGAATTGTTAGTCTCTGAGGTTACTGGGTGACTGAGGGGTAATGTGCCGACCCACACGGGGCCCCGATAACAACCCCAAGGTTGCAGTGCACGAAAGAGGTACCGCAGGGTAGAGAGAGGACGAGTGACAACCAGGTCAGGGCTTACAACAGGTAGTGAAGATGACAAATGTAATTCTTTTAACAGTTGTTTTAAGTCTCGGACTTTACTACAAATTAAAATTGACAATTTTAAGAGGGAATAAAGATCCCAAATAAACTAACAGTTACAAGGGAGGAAGTTAGTAAAGAAATATGTTAACTAGATACAAGAGGCCGGGGCTGAGGAAGTATTGTCGGGGTGTTGATAGGACGCAAAGGGTTATCTTGAGGTTATCTTGAGATGATTTCGGGGCTTTTTAGTGTCCCCGCGGCCCGGTCCTCGACCAGGCCTCCACCCCCAGGAAGCAGCCCATGACAGCTGACTAACACCCAGGTACCTATTTTACTGCTAGGTAACAGGGGCATAGGGTGAAAGAAACTCTGCCCATTGTTTCTCGCCGGCGCCTGGGATCGAACCCAGGACCACAGGATCATAGTCCAGCGTGCTGTCCGCTCGGCCGACCGGCTCCCTCTTAGCTTAGGGTGGCTTAGACCGTATCAATGTGCCTCAGTAAATCATTAGAGTTGGGCACTGTGCCAGGATTGTGGAGAGCTGCGGATGCTGTCACAGGTTACACAAAGGGACACAAATCACTGGCATCCAATTAGTTTAATTGTGGGAAAATTATTTGAAGGTGTAATTGGTAGGGGATGGTGCGCCCCCGGTAAGTGGCTGGACTGTGGTAATCCCTGGCGGCCTGCAGCTGGTGGATAGTGACCACCTGTCACCTGGTGTGACCTGGCGGCCTGCAGCTGGTGGATAGTGACCACCTGTCACCTGGTGTGACCTCCTGGCGGCCTGCAGCTGGTGGATAGTGACCACCTGTCACCTGGTGTGACCACCTGTCACCTGGTGAGACCTCCTGGCGGCCTGCAGCTGGTGGATAGTGACCACCTGTCACCTGGTGTGACCACCTGTCACCTGGTGAGACCTCCTGGCGGCCTGCAGCTGGTGGATAGTGACCACCTGTCACCTGGTGTGACCACCTGTCACCTGGTGAGACCTCCTGGCGGCCTGCAGCTGGTGGATAGTAACCACCTGTCACCTGGTGAGACCTCCTGGCGGCCTGCAGCTGGTGGATAGTGACCACCTGTCACCTGGTGTGACCACCTGTCACCTGGTGTGACCTGGCGGCCTGCAGCTGGTGGATAGTGACCACCTGTCACCTGGTGTGACCACCTGTCACCTGGTGTGACCACCTGTCACCTGGTGTGACCACCTGTCACCTGGTGTGACCACCTGTCACCTGGTGTGACCACCTGTCACCTGGTGTGACCACCTGTCACCTGGTGTGACCACCTGTCACCTGGTGTGACCACCTGTCACCTGGTGTGACCACCTGTCACCTGGTGTGACCACCTGTCACCTGGTGTGACCACCTGTCACCTGGTGTGACCACCTGTCACCTGGTGTGACCACCTGTCACCTGGTGTGACCTGGCGGCCTGCAGCTGGTGGATAGTGACCACCTGTCACCTGGTGTGACCACCTGTCACCTGGTGTGACCACCTGTCACCTGGTGTGACCTGGGGGCCTGCAGCTCGTGGATAGTGACCACCTGTCACCTGGTGTGACCACCTGTCACCTGGTGTGACCACCTGTCACCTGGTGTGACCACCTGTCACCTGGTGTGACCACCTGTCACCTGGTGTGACCACCTGTCACCTGGTGTGACCACCTGTCACCTGGTGTGACCACCTGTCACCTGGTGTCACGGTATTGGCAGTACAGTACTGGCGGCAGGTTGTGCTTGTGACCTGAACACACTGTGACGGCGAGTGTGTCACTGTGACGGCGAGTGTGTGACTGTGACGGCGAGTGTGTCACTGTGACGGCGAGTGTGTCACTGTGACGGCGAGTGTGTCACTGTGACGGCGAGTGTGTCACTGTGACGGCGAGTGTGTCACTGTGACGGCCAGTGTGTCACTGTGACGGCGAGTGTGTCACTGTGACGGCCAGTGTGTCACTGTGACGGCCAGTGTGTCACTGTGACGGCCAGTGTGTGACTGTGACGGCCAGTGTGTCACTGTGACGGCCAGTGTGTCACTGTGACGGCCAGTGTGTCACTGTGACGGCGAGTGTGTCACTGTGACGGCGAGTGTGTCACTGTGACGGCCAGTGTGTCACTGTGACGGCCAGTGTGTCACTGTGACGGCCAGTGTGTCACTGTGACGGCCAGTGTGTCACTGTGACGGCCAGTGTGTCACTGTGACGGCCAGTGTGTCACTGTGACGGCCAGTGTGTCACTGTGACGGCCAGTGTGTCACTGTGACGGCCAGTGTGTCACTGTGACGGCCAGTGTGTCACTGTGACGGCCAGTGTGTCACTGTGACGGCGAGTGTGTCACTGTGACGGCGAGTGTGTCACTGTGACGGCCAGTGTGTCACTGTGACGGCCAGTGTGTCACTGTGACGGCCAGTGTGTCACTGTGACGGCCAGTGTGTCACTGTGACGGCCAGTGTGTCACTGTGACGGCCAGTGTGTCACTGTGACGGCGAGTGTGTCACTGTGACGGCCAGTGTGTCACTGTGACGGCCAGTGTGTCACTGTGACGGCCAGTGTGTCACTGTGACGGCCAGTGTGTCACTGTGACGGCCAGTGTGTCACTGTGACGGCCAGTGTGTCACTGTGACGGCCAGTGTGTCACTGTGACGGCCAGTGTGTCACTGTGACGGCCAGTGTGTCACTGTGACGGCCAGTGTGTCACTGCGACGGCGAGTGTGTCACTGCGACGGCCAGTGTGTCACTGTGACGGCCAGTGTGTCACTGTGACGGCGAGTGTGTCACTGTGACGGCCAGTGTCACTGTGACGGCGAGTGTGTCACTGTGACGGCCAGTGTCACTGTGACGGCCAGTGTGTCACTGTGACGGCCAGTGTGTCACTGTGACGGCCAGTGTGTCACTGTGACGGCGAGTGTGTCACTGTGACGGCCAGTGTGTCACTGTGACGGCGAGTGTCACTGTGACGGCGAGTGTGTCACTGTGACGGCCAGTGTGTCACTGCAGAAGAAAGAGGAAGGAACGGCACCTAGGAGTTTCTCGACTGTTGTGGCTGGCGTTTCTCTCTCTCTGTCCGTCACTCTCCCATCCTCACAAGGCAGGGAAGGTGGCGGAGGGTAGGGCAGATCCAGGCCAGTTCATTATAGGATCTGGCAACGACTGGGCTGACAAGGGGGGCAAAGAAGCCCATGCGTTTCCTTAGCACACTTGGCCCTTTAATAGCTATTCTCCGGCATTTGAATGTCTCCCTCAAGGGATTCCACCAGCTGTGCCCTGGATGAGTGTTTCAATACATAGGAACACACTGTTGGAGGGTGTGTCACGAACCAGTTTAACATTGGTTCTAGAAGCCAATACCCTCCAACTATAACTTCCTCCAACAAGGAAGTTTTGCGAACAATATCCAACTGATCACTTCTGAAAACTGTGTTGAGATCACTGGCTTGCCTGCCCGCGCCGGGGGACGTCTCCCATCACCAACCCGGCTCCCGGAAACTGTGCGGTCCGTGGCTCCTGGAACAATGTGCTGCTTATCACCTCCCAGCTCTCTCCACCTCCCAGCTCTCTCCACCTCCCAGCACTGTCCACCTCCCAGCTCTCTCCCCCTCCCAGCTCTCTTCACCTCCCAGCTCTCTCCACCTCCCAGCACTGTCCACCTCCCAGCTCTCTCCACCTCCCAGCTCTCTTCACCTCCCAGCTCTCTCCACCTCCCAGCTCTCTCCACCTCCCAGCTCTCTCCACCTCCCAGCTCTCTCCACCTCCCAGCTCTCTCCACCTCCCAGCTCTCTCCACCTCCCAGCTCTCTCCACCTCCCAGCTCTCTCCACCTCCCAGCTCTCTCCACCTCCCAGCTCTCTCCACCTCCCAGCTCTCTCCACCTCCCAGCTCTCTCCACCTCCCAGCTCTCTCCACCTCCCAGCTCTCTCCGCCTCCCAGCTCTCTCCGCCTCCCAGCTCTCTCCGCCTCCCAGCTCTCTCCGCCTCCCAGCTCTCTCCGCCTCCCAGCTCTCTCCGCCTCCCAGCTCTCTCCACCTCCCAGCTCTCTCCACCTCCCAGCTCTCTCCACCTCCCAGCTCTCTCCACCTCCCAGCTCTCTCCACCTCCCAGCTCTCTCCACCTCCCAGCTCTCTCCACCTCCCAGCTCTCTCCACCTCCCAGCTCTCTCCACCTCCCAGCTCTCTCCACCTCCCAGCTCTCTCCACCTCCCAGCTCTCTCCACCTGCCAGCCCTCTCCACCTCCCAGCTCTCTCCACCTCCCAGCTCTCTCCACCTCCCAGCTCTCTCCACCTCCCAGCTCTCTCCACCTCCCAGCACTGTCCTGAAGAGCTGTCCCTAGTCAGCAGTGACCAGGGAACACGTTCCAGGGAGCGGCAGTGACCAGGGAACACGTTCCAGGGAGCGGCAGTGACCAGGGAACACGTTCCAGGGAGCGGCAGTGACCAGGGAACACGTTGCAGGGAGCGGCAGTGACCAGGGAACACGTTGCAGGGAGCGGCAGTGACCAGGGAACACGTTCCAGGGAGCGGCAGTGACCAGGGAACACGTTGCAGGGAGCGGCAGTGACCAGGGAACACGTTGCAGGGAGCGGCAGTGACCAGGGAACACGTTCCAGGGAGCGGCAGTGACCAGGGAACACGTTCCAGGGAGCGGCAGTGACCAGGGAACACGTTCCAGGGAGCGGCAGTGACCAGGAAACACGTTCCAGGGAGCGGCAGTGGCCAGGGAACACGTTCCAGGGAGCGGCAGTGACCAGGGAACACGTTCCAGGGAGCGGCAGTGGCCAGGGAACACGTTCCAGGGAGCGGCAGTGACCAGGGAACACGTTCCGGGGAGCGGCAGTGACCAGGGAACACGTTCCGGGGAGCGGCAGTGACCAGGGAACACGTTGCAGGGAGCGGCGGCGGCCAAGGAACACGTTCCAGGGAGCGGCGGCGGCCAGGGAACACGTTCCGGGGAGCGGCAGTGACCAGGGAACACGTTCCGGGGAGCGGCAGTGACCAGGGAACACGTTGCAGGGAGCGGCGGCGGCCAGGGAACACGTTCCAGGGAGCGGCGGCGGCCAGGGAACACGTTGCAGGGAGCGGCGGCGGCCAGGGAACACGTTGCAGGGAGCGGCGGCGGCCAGGGAACACGTTGCAGGGAGCGGCGGCGGCCAGGGAACACGTTGCAGGGAGCGGCGGCGGCCAGGGAACACGTTGCAGGGAGCGGCGGCGGCCAGGGAACACGTTACAGGGAGCGGCGGCGGCCAGGGAACACATGACCTACCAAAACCAGTGACAAATATTGCTTGTAAAGTGATGGAAACAGTAATGAGGATGAGAGGAACTGTGAACACCTGCAGACGACAAATTTTGTAACAAATGGTCAGGAAAAGCTTTTGCTAGACTGTGTTTTCCTAGATTGTCAAAGAGCATTTGTCACTGTCTTTCAGGGAAGGTTGATGAGCACGATGGCTTAGAGGTGGAGGAATGTAACAAGTGGAGTTCCCCAGGGTCGGTCCTGGGTCCCCTACCGGAGTCTGCCCGTTGTTAATCATAAAACCAGAACTGAAACCTACTGATGAATATATTAAGTGTGACTACCAGAGCTAAGAGGACTAAACTATGAGGATAGTAGGTTACGGGAACTAGACCTCATACCCCTGGAGAGAAGAAACAAGAGGAGACAACTGCTTGATACCTGCTGGATGGGGTTGTGGGAGTGGTTCTATTCCTCAAGCCCAGCCCGAGGGCCAGGCTTGGTCCACCAGGCTGTTGCTTGCAGCGGCCCGCAGGCCCACATACCCACTACAGTCCGGTTAGTCCGGCACTTCTTGAAGAAAACTATCTAGTTTCCTCTTGAAGATGTCCACGGGTGTTCCGGCAATATTTCTTATAGTCGCTGGGAAGACGTTGAACAACCGCGGACCTCTGATGTTTATACAGTGTTCTCTGATTGTGCCTATGGCACCTCTGCTCTTCACTGGTTCTATTCTGCATTTTCTTCCATATCGTTCACTCCAGTACATTGTTATTTTACTGTGTAGATTTGGGACCTGGCCCTCCAGTATTTTCCATGTGTATATTATTTGATATCTCTCTCATCTCCTTTCTAGTGAGTATATTTGGAGAGCTTTGAGACGATCCCAATAATTTAGGTGCTTTATCTCGTCTATGTATGCCGTAGATCGCCATGTTACGTGATTGCTACATACAAGATACTGAGCGGAATTGACAAGGTGGACAAAGACAGGCTCTTTATAGTTCGAGGAAGTAGAGCGAGAGGACACAAGTGGAAGCTGGAATCGCAGATGAACCGTAGAAATGTAAGGAAGTTCTCGTACCCTGTACAGATGGCCAACAAGTAGAACGCACTGAAAGAAAAAGTTTTAGAAGCCACCTCTGTGCACAACTTTAAGGCCAGACTCGACAAGGAAATTGAACGTGAGAGTATTTAAATTATACCGCAGTAGGTACAACACGGCTAGATGGTGGGACACAGTGCTCAGTTGTGGTAGTCAGGGATGAGAGGTAGTCACCAGGTAGTCACCAGGTAGTCACCAGGTAGTCACCAGGTAGTCACCAGGTAATCACCTGGTAATCACCAGGTAACATGTAAGTCCCACAGAGACTGGGCACCACCGCCAGCACCCTCGGGGCCGCCAGCCTGGCCAGGGCAGCACCCCAACACCCAGAAGACTTTGCACAATGGAGTTTTCCACAAATAGTAAAGCAATAATATTGATATACACCTTCACAAATCTGAGGGTCGGAGCGGGAGAAGCCAGGAGAATATAGCAGCTTTAAGGATTACGGGTTAATATCAACTGTCTTGAGGCAAGTTAGTGGGGTGGTGGTAACACCTGCCCGCCACACCTGGCCGCCCCACCTGGCCGCCCCACCTGGCCGCCCCACCTGGCCGCCCCACCTGGCCGCCCCACCTGGCCGCCCCACCTGGCCGCCCCACCTGGCCGCCCCACCTGGCCGCCCCACCTGGCCGCCCCACCTGGCCGCCCCACCTGGCCGCCACACCTGGCCGCCCCACCTGGCCGCCCCACCTGGCCGCCCCACCTGGCCGCCCCACCTGGCCGCCCCACCTGGCCGCCCCACCTGGCCGCCCCACCTGGCCGCCCCACCTGGCCGCCCCACCTGGCCGCCCCACCTGGCCGCCACACCTGGCCGCCACACCTGGCCGCCACACCTGGCCGCCCCACCTGGCCTCCACACCTGCCCGCCACACCTGGCCTCCACACCTGGCCTCCACACCTGCCCGCCCCACCTGGCCTCCACTCCTGGCCGCCCCACCTGGCCGCCCCACCTGGCCGCCCCACCTGGCCGCCACACCTGGCCGCCCCACCTGGCCTCCACACCTGGCCGCCCCACCTGGCCGCCCCACCTGGCCGCCACACCTGGCCTCCACACCTGGCCGCCACACCTGGCCGCCCCACCTGGCCGCCCCACCTGGCCGCCACACCAGGCCGCCACACCTGCCCGCCACACCTGCCCGCCACACCTGGCCTCCACACCTGGCCGCCACACCTGGCCGCCCCACCTGGCCGCCACACCTGGCCGCCCCACCTGGCCGCCCCACCTGGCCGCCCCACCTGGCCGCCCCACCTGGCCGCCACACCAGGCCGCCACACCTGGCCTCCACACCTGGCCTCCACACCTGGCCGCCCCACCTGGCCGCCACACCTGGCCGCCCCACCTGGCCGCCCCACCTGGCCTCCACACCTGGCCTCCACACCTGGCCGCCCCACCTGGCCGCCCCACCTGGCCGCCCCACCTGGCCGCCACACCTGGCCGCCCCACCTGGCCGCCCCACCTGGCCGCCCCACCTGGCCGCCCCACCTGGCCGCCCCACCTGGCCGCCCCACCTGGCCGCCACACCTGGCCGCCACACCTGGCCGCCACACCTGGCCGCCACACCTGGCCGCCACACCAGGCCGCCACACCTGGCCGCCCCACCTGGCCGCCACACCTGGCCGCCACACCTGGCCGCCACACCAGGCCGCCACACCTGGAGCTTGACCTAGACGTCAAGCAACAAGGTTGAAGATGTGCGGTGTGAGCCAGAAGACGAGGGCAGCAAGTGTGAAGGGGAGCCGCCGGCTGAGCGGACACAACACTGGACGCGTGATCCTGTGGTCCGGGTTCGATCCCGGCCGTCGGTGAGAAACAATCGGCACAGTTTCTTTCACCCTGATGCCCGTGTTACCTAGTAGTAAATAGGTACCTGGGTGTTAGTCAGCTGTCACGGGCTGCTTCCTGGGGGTGGAGGCCTGGTCGAGGACCGGGCCGCGGGGACACTAAAGCCCCGAAATCATCTCAAGATAACCAAGATAGCACAACCATTGAGTGCTCACGTCTCACACACCAGGCCATCTTCCTCTCTGTGTAGTACTTGTTGTAATTAACTGTCTGCACCATCGTACATATATTGACGTAATGGACAATAAGTAGAAGTTAGTACTATTTACTTTAGAAGAGACTGGAAAAGATAAAGCTAAAAACCGAAGTTAAATATTGCTAGGCCTAGTATAGCACATATATGTACTATATCAGGCCTCGGATAACGTGTATTGGGCCTAGGATGGCCACCTTAGCCGCCATTTGCAACATAAATACGAAACATTTCCCGGGTTCTCCAAGTTGACTAGTACCAAATTCTACTTCCTAGTTGTCCATTACGTCAATATATGTACGATGTGCAGACGACGAGTCACAATAACGTGACTGAAGACATCTTATCTTGAGGTTATCTTGATGATTTCGGGGCTTTAGTGTCCCCGCGGCCCGGTCCTCGATCAGGCCTCCACCCCCCAGAAAGCAGCCCGGGACAGCTGACTAACACCCAGGTACCTATTTACTGCTAGGTAACAGGGGCATAGGGTGAAAGAAACTCTGCCCATTGTTTCTCGCCGGCGCCTGGGATCGAACCTAGGACCACAGGATCACAAGTCCAGCGTGCTGTCCGCTCGGCCGACCGGCTCCCGCTCGACCGACCGACATGACCAAACCTTCATGAGAATGTGAGGACTCGACGACATACCTGGTTGATACCTGGTTGATGGGGTTCTGGGAGTTGTTCTACTCCCCAAGCCCGGCCCGAGGCCAGGCTTGACTTGTGAGAGTTTGGTCCACCAGGCTGTTGCTTGGAGCGGCCCGCAGGCCCACATACCCACCACAGCCCGGCTGATCCGGAACTCCTTGGAGGAAGCAATCTAGTTTCCTCTTGAAGATGTCCACGGTTGTTCCGGCAATATTTCTTGCCGGAGGAAACGAGGTTGGTGTCCGTCCCGGACCATCATCAGGTGTTGTGTGACTTGGTAAGAGTGGTATCAGCTCCAACATTAGATCATTACAGGGCTTGATAATGGTCCAGGCCGGATGGAACCGTCGTCGTATGTTCACTTTCTGATAAGTGGTTGACTCATGATGGAGCGCTGCGGCCAGTATCCTGTGGTGAAGCAGGAAGTGCCACACCAACCTCAATGTTAATTGCTACGTGCACTTGTAGGTGGCTGCAAGCAACAGCCTACACGATCATGTTGTCACCACACGAGCCTTGCCACAAGTCTTGCTTGGGCGGGGACTCTGCCCAGCCTCCTAAAGTCATAGTACTTATGCCAACTATTTGGTCAAACATGCCAATATGTGTAAGGTGTTATGGGGCTGGGAGAGGAGTTATGAGCACTCTAGGAACCAACTACAGGTAAAGTAGAGGTAAAGATGGTGTGGTGGTGGGGGAAGTATGGCGCTGCGGTTGTTGTGTAGTTTATGGTCATTGATAAGACGTGTGGTGGTGGTGGGAGGGACGGGGTGCAGGCAGGTGTGCTCGCTCTCTTGTGCTGGCGGGGGTTGAGCTCTGGCTCTTTGGTCCCGCCTCTCAACTCTCAATCAACTGGTGTACAGGTTCCTGAGCCTATTGGGCTCTATCATATCTACTTTTGAAACTGTGTATGGAGTCAGTCTTCACCACATTATTGCTTAATGCATTCCACCTGTTAACTATTTTGACACTGAAAAATTTCTTTCTAAAGTCTCTGTGGCTCACTTGGGCACTCAGTTTCCACCTGTGTCCCCTTGTTCGCGTCCCACCAGTGTTAAATAATCCATCCTTGTCTACCCTGTCAATTCCCCTGAGAAATTTGTATGTGATCTTCTGTCTTCCAGCGACGTGAGATGCAATTCACGCAGCCTTTCCTCGTAACTCATGCCACTTAGTTCTGGAACTAGTATAGTGCCATACCTTTAAACTTTATCCAGCTTCGTCGTGTGCTTTACATGGTATGGGTTCCTTGCTAGGGCCGCATACTCCTGGATTGGTCTTACATATGTGATATACAAGGTTCTGAATGACTCCTTACAGAAGTTTCTAAAGGCAGTTCTAATATTAGCCAACCATGCATACGCCGCTGATGATATTGTTTTGGTGTGGGCTTCTAGAGACAGGTTCGGTGTGATATCAACCCCCAGATCTTTCTATGTGTTTGACACTTGCAGGATTTTACTTCCCAGATGGTACCTTGTGTTCAGCCACTTGTACCCTCCGCCTAGTTTCATTGCCTTACATTTACTTGGGTTGAATTTTAGTAGCCATTTGTTGGACCGTTCCTTCAGTTTGTCAGGAGCACTTGATTGCTTAAACTGTCGAAAACTGATCTGCATGTAAATAGTTGAGGATTGAAAGAAAAAGATAAATGAGATACAGTTGAAAGGTCATAAAGTGGAATTCATGTGGATTCCACCTCATGTTGGAATAGTGCTCAGCGAGGTGGCGGATGACCTGGCCAAACGCGCCACATCAACACCACAAGTTGACATTGAATGTTTTCACAATGAGACAAATAAGAACCAAAATTATAAATATTGAAGGAGAGGCAGAAGAGGAGAGGAGAGGTATACTGTATGAGGGAAGTAACACCAGGCAACACTACAGGTGTGTGAGTCAAAACACCAACATTTCACTTATAGTAAAGGAGAAATGCTTAGAGTGACTCCGTGTACGTGTGGCTCAGGCTTGGGTACAAATATTACTGGCAATATGGGATAGTTGTTAGTGATAATGACACCAAGTGTAATTTATGTGGTATGTTAAGGTCTCGCACCCTCGTGTGTAATTATACCTCAATAAACTTGTTTATATTTCAGTTTGTCTAGATCATGTAGTAGCCTCTTGCTATCTTCCTCAGTCCTAATCCAGCTCATAATTTTGCATCAACAGCAAACATTGAGAGGAACGAGTTTATTCCATCAGGAAGATCATTTTCATATATCAGAAACAGGGAAGGTCCAAGGACTGATCCCTGTGGGACTCCATTGGTGATGCCTCACCGCACCGAAACATCACCCCTCCTGCTTGATGGGGTTCTGGGAATTATTATTATTATTATTATAGTAGTATCCATGATGAGAAGTCATTGGGGCCTGTAGCCTGTGTCACATCCAACTCTAGCAAAGGCTTCCTTACCTCACCACTGGTAAACAAACTCCTCCAGTGGTGCCCTGTGTCACATCCAACTAGCAAAGGCTTCCTTACCTCACCACTGGTAAACAAACTCCTCCAGTGGTGCCCTGTGTCACATCCAACTAGCAAAGGCTTCCTTACCTCACCACTGGTAAACAAACTCCTCCAGTGGTGCCCTGTGTCACATCCAACTCTAGCAAAGGCTTCCTTACCTCACCACTGGTAAACAAACTCCTCCAGTGGTGCCCTGTGTCACATCCAACTCTAGCAAAGGCTTCCTTACCTCACCACTGGTAAACAAACTCCTCCAGTGGTGTCCTGTGTCACATCCAACTCTAGCAAAGGCTTCCTTACCTCACCACTGGTAAACAAACTCCTCCAGTGGTGCCCTGTGTCACATCCAACTCTAGCAAAGGCTTCCTTACCTCACCACTGGTAAACAAACTCCTCCAGTGGTGCCCTGTGTCACATCCAACTCTAGCAAAGGCTTCCTTACCTCACCACTGGTAAACAAACTCCTCCAGTGGTGCCCTGTGTCACATCCAACTCTAGCAAAGGCTTCCTTACCTCACCACTGGTAAACAAACTCCTCCAGTGGTGCCCTGTGTCACATCCAACTCTAGCAAAGGCTTCCTTACCTCACCACTGGTAAACAAACTCCTCCAGTGGTGCCCTGTGTCACATCCAACTCTAGCAAAGGCTTCCTTACCTCACCACTGGTAAACAAACTCCTCCAGTGGTGCCCTGTGTCACATCCAACTCTAGCAAAGGCTTCCTTACCTCACCACTGGTAAACAAACTCCTCCAGTGGTGCCCTGTGTCACATCCAACTCTAGCAAAGGCTTCCTTACCTCACCACTGGTAAACAAACTCCTCCAGTGGTGTCCTCTTAGATATTCCCTCTCTTGTTTCTGGAAGTTCTCCTTGCTCTAATGTGAACACCTCCACGTGTGTGTGTGTGTGTGTGTGTGTGTGTGTGTGTGTGTGTGTGTGTGTGTGTGTGTGTGTGTGTGTGGGACAGTAAGGTGTGTGTGTGTGTGTGTGTGTGTGTGGGAGGGACGGTGAGCAGGGAGGTGTGTGTGTGGGGGAGAGTTGTGGGAGGGGGGCGTGTGGCGTACGTTATATTTAGCCAAAGAGAGCACCACCAAGGATTTGTTTACTCCCGGAGCCAACAGCTGCTGCTGGCTTCCCCCCCCCCCTCCTTTCCCATCTCTCTTGTCCTTATCCTTACTTCTGATTCTTATCTCCTACCTCTCCTACCTCCTCTTCCTCTTCATGTTCCGTGTTTCCCTCCTTGCACTCTTCAACACGGCCTTAGCCTGTGGTCTTCCCAGCTATATCCATGTTCTAACCTGTGTAGTCTCTTTGACCTAACTATTGTAGGCCGTGTAGGCCTAACCTAACTCTTATAGCTTACCTACCCTAATTAACCTATGTAGCCTACCCAAGCTAAACTAACCTAATGTACGACTTCATGACCAAACGATTCCAGTGTCGTTCGGTTATCGTAATCGTATGCCGATGAGCAATTATTTAACAAATTTGAATACGTCGTGGCTGGAGAAGCTGAAAGCGCCTGTATATATATACTTGAGGAGGTAAACACGAGCAGGAGCGTATGATCGGACTAAGGAAACCATGGCGCATTCTCACAGAAAACGAGATGCGTGAGTAGTTCAAGAAAGGCTTTAAGACACGCACAAATCACAATAGCGTGATGCATCAAATGAACAAATCCACAGGGGCCGTGACGAGGGTTCGAATCTACGTCCGAGAGGATCCCAGACGCTGACTTAATCGACTGAGCTACGACATGGTAAAAATAATTGCAACCGGGAAATCATCCTGATTTACCAACGGTTCCTGCAGTCTCTCAGAGACACAAACCAGGGTTTTTGTCTCGGAGAGACTGCAGTAACCTTTAATAAATCAGGATGATTTCCCGGTTGCAATTCTTTTTACCATGTCGTAGCTCAGTCGATTAAGGCAGCGTCTGGGATCCTCTCGGACGTAGGTTCGAACCCTCGTCACGGCCCTTGTGGATTTGTTCAAGGCTTTAAGACTTTCAAGGACAAAAAAAATAAACACCTTTCGAAACCGAAGTTGGGAGATGATAGGCCTCACGTCATGGATGAAAGAAGAAACAGTAGAGACATGGATCACCACATACAAAATACTCATGTATTCAAAATATTGTTTGGTATTAAGACTTTGAAAATGGATAGTCATAGGTGGGAACATTGGTGGCAACATTTTCACTTTAAATATTGGGTGTTTATTTGTAGTGATGTGAGAGGACCTGTACAAGACACGTGCACAACACTGTGAGTGTGGCACCGTAGAGTAAGCAAGCGGGAGGACAACTGTGGTGAGTGTGGCACCGTAGAGTAAGCAAGCGGGAGGACAACTGAGAGTGGCACCGTAGAGTAGGCAAGCGGGAGGACAACTGTGGTGAGTGTGGCACCGTAGAGTAAGCAAGCGGGAGGACAACTGAGTGTGGCACCGTAGAGTAAGCAAGCGGGAGGACAACTGAGAGTGGCACCGTAGAGTAAGCAAGTGGGAGGACAACTGAGAGTGGCACCGTAGAGTAAGCAAGCTGGAGGACAACTGTGGTGAGTGTGGCACCGTAGAGTAAGCAAGCGGGAGGACAACTGAGAGTGGCACCGTAGAGTAGGCAAGCGGGAGGACAACTGTGGTGAGTGTGGCACCGTAGAGTAAGCAAGCGGGAGGACAACTGAGTGTGGCACCGTAGAGTAAGCAAGCGGGAGGACAACTGAGAGTGGCACCGTAGAGTAAGCAAGCGGGAGGACAACTGAGTGTGGCACCGTAGAGTAAGCAAGTGGGAGGACAACTGAGAGTGGCACCGTAGAGTAAGCAAGCGGGAGGACAACTGAGTGTGGCACCGTAGAGTAAGCAAGCGGGAGGACAACTGAGTGTGGCACCGTAGAGTAAGCAAGCGGGAGGACAACTGAGTGTGGCACCGTAGAGTAAGCAAGCTGGAGGACAACTGAGTGTGGCACCGTAGAGTAAGCAAGCGGGAGGACAACTGAGAGTGGCAGCGGGTGCCACAAGAGGGCCACAGGTGGCGCCACAAGACCACTCCCCCGCGTGGGTCATCACTCACGAAGATCAATACGAAGATCGTATTGATCTTCACCGTCACCTTCCTCTCTAATCTCTCTTCCTCTACTAATAACATGACCTGTCTTCAACTTTTATATAATCATTACTTTTAATATCTTAGCCTATTATTACACGCACGCGCGCGCACGCAGGCGGGACCAGAGAACCCGAGCTCACCCCCCCCCCCCTTTCTCAAGCACAACTAGGTGAGTACACACACGCACATACGCGCGCGCGTGCATGCACAAACATGAGTACATAGCGCTCGGTGGTCGTAGTTTTAAGAGCCTGGGTTAGATTCCCTGTCAAGGCAGAAACAATTATGCAGTGTTTCTTTCGCCTGATGTCCCTGTTTACTTAACAGTAAATATTTACCCATGAATTACACAGCTGCTGAAGGCCACATCCTGGGAATATATGTGTGCACTAGAAATATATGTAGTAGATAGGTGAGAAAATTTGATCGGGAGTCGGTATATTAGAAAGGCGAGGTCCAAGAGCTGAGGTGGCTCGTGCAGGCAGAACTAGTAAGCAGAAGACACATTGCGTAGTGCACATGTGTTGACCATCAGCACCTGGAGAACACAAGCCTTATAGGTGGAGCCAACGTGGACTGTTAGGCGAGAGGGGCATACTCCCGCCGTTTACCCGCTGCACCTGCTCCAGTCTCCGGTAATGCTTAACTCTGCTTCTGATAGTCCAGGCCAACACATCCTGCTGCCCCCGCCTCCTAACACCCATGGTGGTGTTGGTAGTGTAGATAGAAGGTGGAATGACAGGACAGTGGTAGGTAGTGTGGTAGTGTACGGGGAAGGTAGAGTAGTAGGGGCAGCTAATGTAGTAGTTCCTGGTAGACGCGACCATACTGTATACACGATGTATACCCTGTATATCTGTCGAGAATATACAAGATGTTTACTCTCTAAATATACCGAGAATATACGAGGTGTATACTCATCCCGACGAAAATATACTCGCTGTATATCCGGTATACACAAAAGGTGTATACTCCGTATATCCATGTATACTGTGCCAGTTTCTCCCCGGCAATAAGCAGTCTAAATGAGTCCATCACATCAGTTCATTGGCTGTTTCCCTCTTCGCCAAACTCATTGCAAACTTCTTCAGTAGCGACGGTTCCTCCAAGTGAAAATTACCAGCACTGATGTTTGGTGGGCGTGTGTTTGTACCCACCTGATTATGGTTGGTTGTGGGGGTCGAGCTCAGGTTCTTGGGTCACAATCTGGCTTGGCGCCGCCTAGACCAGGAGACGCTAGACCAAGGAGACGCTAGACCAAGGAGACGCTAGACCAAGGAGACGCTAGACCAAGGAGACGCTAGACCAAGGAGACGCTAGACCAAGGAGACGCTAGACCAAGGAGACGCTAGACCAAGGAGACGCTAGACCAAGGAGACGCTAGACCCGGAGACGCTAGACCCGGAGACGCTAGACCCGGAGACGCTAGACCCGGAGACGCTAGACCCGGAGACGCTAGACCCGGAGACGCTAGACCCGGAGACGCTAGACCAGGAGACGCTAGACCCGGAGACGCTAGACCCGGAGACGCTAGACCAGGAGACGCTAGACCAGGAGACGCTAGACCCGGAGACGCTAGACCCGGAGACGCTAGGCCCGGAGACGCTAGGCCCGGAGACGCTAGGCCCGGAGACGCTAGACCCGGAGACGCTAGACCCGGAGACGCTAGACCCGGAGACGCTAGACCCGGAGACGCTAGACCCGGAGACGCTAGACCAGCAACATTGCACAATAGGGTGCTATAGGTACTCCAAGAGAGAGTTGTCAACATTGTGGACCCAAATATCGGGGGAATAACTAATCGACTTCTGTCAACGTTCAAGAGGTAACTTGATGAACACCTCCAAAGGTTACATGATCAACCGGGCTGTGATGCATGCAGCTGAATGCAACAGCCTGGTTGGCAAGACCGTCAACTCTGAAGCCTTGGCAGAAATCGGGCCGCTGGTATATTGATCCCCGAAACAAACTCTGAGTAGAAGTATATTTAAGAGATGACAAGATGAGTTAAAGGTAGAGGGTGACGGGAGGGGAATGTCAGTAGGGCCGCCCGCCCTCGCTCAGTGAGTGGGACTCTCACACCTACGTACACACCTGTGTGGGTTACCATCATGATGCTCCACACCCTACTGGGACACGCCGACGCTCCCGCCCTCTCTGTTTGTTTGTTTGGTGTTTTTGCTGGTGATTGTTGGAGAGTGCAGGGAATTGTGGTGAAGGGGAGCCGGTCGGCCGAGCGGACAGCACGCTGGACTTGTGATCCTGTGGTCCTGGGTTCGATCCCAGGCGCCGGCGAGAAACAATGGGCAGAGTTTCTTTCACCCTATGCCCCTGTTACCTAGCAGTAAAATAGGTACCTGGGTGTTAGTCAGCTGTCACGGGCTGCTTCCTGGGGGTGGAGGCCTGGTCGAGGACCGGGCCGCGGGGACACTAAAACCCCGAAATCATCTCAAGATAACCTCAAGATAGAAGGTGAGGGACAGTATTTGTGTGCCAGTTACTCTCTACTCACCGTGTTGTGCTTGCGGGGGTTGAGCTCGGGCTCTTTGGTCCCGCCTCTCAACCGTCAGTCAACTGGTGTACAGGTTCCTGAGCCTACTGGGCTCTATTATATCTACACTTGAAACTGTGTATGGAGTCAGCCTCCACCACATCACTGCCTAATGCATTCCACCTGTTAGCTACTGACTCTGAAAAAGGTCCTTCTAACGTCCCTGTGGCTCATTTGGGAACAAAGTTTCCACCTGTGTCCCCTCGTTCGCGTCCCATCCGAATTAAATACTTTGCCTTTATTTACAAAGTCAATTCCTCCTAGAATTTTACAGGTGGTAATCATGTCTCCCTTATATCTTTTGTCTTCCAATGACATGAGGTTTAATTCTAGTAATATTTCCTCGTATTAGTGTTTTCCTCACACCCCTCAGCTCGGGGACTAACCTGGTGGCTGAGTTATGAACTTTTTCAAACTTCGTTTTGTGTTGGACTGGATGTGGACTCCAGGGGCCAGATTCATGAAGCAGTTACGCAAGCACTTACGAACCTGTACATCTTTTCTCAATCTTTGGCGGCTTTGTTTACAATTATTAAACAGTTAATGAGCACCGAAGCACCAGGAGGCTGTTTATAACAATAACAACAGTTGATTGGCAAGTTTTCATGCTTGTGAACTGTTTAATAAATGTAACCAAAGCCGTCAAAGATTGAGGAAAGATGTACACGTTCGTAAGTGCTTGCGTAACTGCTTCGTGAATCTGGCTCCAGGCCGGAGCCGCATGCTCCAGTACGCCTGTTCTGGAGAGCGTTCATAACGTCCAGAAACTGTCGTAGTAAAGTGCCCTTATCCTAACCTACCTGAGGACCCACGAACAGAAAACGGGACAGTATGTCAGTTTCGCGACACTTTACCATTTTGTTGTAGATGGGTTGTGTCCTTCGGTAAAGTGTAGGTTAGTATCTTGATTTATCTTGAGATGATTTCGGGGCTTTAGTGTCCCCGCGGCCCGGTCCTCGACCAGGCCTCCACCCCCAGGAAGCAGCCCGTGACAGCTGACTAACACCCTAGGTACCTATTTAATGCTAGGTAACAGGGGCATAGGGTGAAAGAAACTCTGCCCATTGTTTCTCGCCGGCGCCTGGGATCGAACCCAGGACCACAGGATCACAAGTCCAGCGTGCTGTCCGCTCGGCCGACCGGCTCCCGTATGGGAGGGGCTGTAGTACAGGCTGCTCCAGGGTTGGTCTCACATGTGTGGTATATAAGGTTTTGAATGGTTCCTTGCACGTTACTAAAGGCTGCTCCTATGTTGGCCAGCCTCGCATACGCCGCTGATGATATCCTTTTGGTGTGGGCTTCAGAAGACAGGTCTGGTGTGATATCAACCTCTAGGTCTTTCTTTTCGATTACTGAAGGATTTCATCTCCCAGTATGAGGACACGCGCCGCTTGGTGTCCCGCCTCCTGCTCCCTACACCTGTTCTCGTTACTCTGCACTTAAGATAAACTCCAGTAGTCATTTACTTGTACTTATAGGTCATCTGGTAGTCTTTTACTTTATCCTTCCCATAATTTTATCATAATCAGCAAATATTGGGAGGAATAAGTCTATACCCTCTGGAAGATCATTTGCATATATCAGAAACAAGATAGGTCTGGGGTATTGATTCCTGGGAGACTCCGCTGGTGACATCACGCCATTCTGAGGTCTCACTTCTCACAGCAACTCTGTTTCTTGATGGTTAGGTACTCCTTTATCCACTGGATAACCTTATGTTTCTTATGCATGTTTCTCCAACTTATGCACCAGCCTCTTATGGGATAACGTGTCAAACACTATCTGACAGTCCAAGGAAATAAAGTTTGCCAACTCATCTTTCTCTCTCGCCTAATATTTGTCCCCTGGTCGTAGAATTGTATTAAACCTGTGAGGCACGACTTGCCATCCCTGAAGCCATCTTGGTGATGTGTTATAAACTATCATCTTTAAGACAACACGAAACAATGGGTATAAATTGGATAAGTTTAGATTTAGGAAAGACTTGGGTAAATACTGGTTCAGTAACAGGGTTGTTGATTTGTGGAATCAATTACCGCGTAACGTGGTGGAGGTGGGGTCCCTCGATTGTTTCAAGCGCGGGTTGGACAAGTACATGAGTGGGATTGGGGGGTTATAGATAGGAGCTGCCTCGTATGGGCCAATAGGCTTTCTGCAGTTACCTTTGTTCTTATGTTCTTATCTCTCCAGATATGTTAAAAGAATTTTCATCACGATTTTCTCCATCAGCTTGCATGGTGTACACGTTAGGAACACTGGCCTGTAGTTTAGTGCCTCTTGCCTGTCTGCCTTTCTGTATATTGGGACTACATTAACTGTCTTCCAGCTTTCAGTTAGTTCTCCTCTTTCCAGTGACTGACTGTATTCTATGGCGAATGGCAAGACAATTGCTGCAACACCCTTAGTCACGTCCAGTTCTAGCAAATGCCTCCTTGCCTCATCTCTGGTAATTTAAAAATCTTACAAGGCTGCTCGGTGCATCGCCACCTCTCTTAGTTCAGGGACTTTGTGCTCTCTTGTGAAGACCTTCTGGTATCTCAGGAGGTCTTCACACACCTCCGTGTCATTCTCTGTGTACTCGTCCTTTCCCTTTATTTCATCACGTGTGTGTTTGTGTGTGTGTGTGTGTGTGTGTGTGTGTGTGTGTGTGTGTGTGTGTGTGTGTGTGTGTGTGTGTGTGTGTGTGTGTGTGTGTGTGTGTGTGTGTGTATGCGTGCGAGCGTGCGAGAGAGAGCGCGCGTGACTGGGGCGCCAGGGAAGGTCGCCCACTACCTCTGGGTCGAGGTCACTGGCTCCCGCCCTCTTGACGCAACACATCTGCTGCAACACTCATTATTTATGGTGACTAAAGCTGTTATGGTGTGGCAACACTGGCTTAGTGGTGGTGTGTGTCGAGTGGCAACACTGGCTTAGTGGTGGTGTGTGTCGAGTGGCAACACTGGCTTAGTGGTGATGTGTGTGTCGAGTGACAACACTGGCTTAGTGGTGGTGTGTGTCGAGTGGCAACACTGGCTTAGTAGTGGTGTGTGTGTCGAGTGACAACACTGGCTTAGTGGTGGTGTGTGTGTGTGTCGAGTGGCAACACTGGCTTAGTGGTGGTGTGTGTGTGTGTCGAGTGGCAACACTGGCTTAGTGGTGGTGTGTGTGTGTGTCGAGTGGCAACACTGGCTTAGTGGTGTTGTGTGTCGAGTGGCAACACTGGCTTAGTAGTGGTGTGTGTGTCGAGTGACAACACTGGCTTAGTGGTGGTGTGTGTGTGTCGAGTGGCTTAGTGGTGGTGTGTGTGTCGAGTGGCAACACTGGCTTAGTGGTGGTGTGTGTCGAGTGGCAACACTGGCTTAGTGGTGGTGTGTGTCGAGTGACAACACTGGCTTAGTGGTGGTGTGTGTGTGTCGAGTGACAACACTGGCTTAGTGGTGGTGTGTGTCGAGTGACAACACTGGCTTAGTGGTGGTGTGTGTCGAGTGACAACACTGGCTTAGTGGTGGTGTGTGTCGAGTGACAACACTGGCTTAGTGGTGGTGTGTGTCGAGTGACAACACTGGCTTAGTGGTGGTGTGTGTCGAGTGACAACACTGGCTTAGTGGTGGTGTGTGTGTCGAGTGACAACACTGGCTTAGTGGTGGTGTGTGTCGAGTGACAACACTGGCTTAGTGGTGGTGTGTGTCGAGTGACAACACTGGCTTAGTGGTGGTGTGTGTGTCGAGTGGCAACACTGGCTTAGTGGTGGTGTGTGTCGAGTGACAACACTGGCTTAGTGGTGGTGTGTGTCGAGTGACAACACTGGCTTAGAGGTGGTGTGTGTCGAGTGACAACACTGGCTTAGTGGTGGTGTGTGTCGAGTGACAACACTGGCTTAGTGGTGGTGTGTGTCGAGTGACAACACTGGCTTAGTGGTGGTGTGTGTCGAGTGACAACACTGGCTTAGTGGTGGTGTGTGTCGAGTGACAACACTGGCTTAGTGGTGGTGTGTGTCGAGTGACAACACTGGCTTAGTGGTGATGTGTGTCGAGTGACAACACTGGCTTAGTGGTGGTGTGTGTCGAGTGACAACACTGGCTTAGTGTTGGTGGTGTGTGTCGAGTGACAACACTGGCTTAGTGGTGGTGTGTGTCGAGTGGCTTAGTGGTGGTGTGTGTGTCGAGTGGCAACACTGGCTTAGTGGTGGTGTGTGTCGAGTGACAACACTGGCTTAGTGGTGGTGTGTGTCGAGTGACAACACTGGCTTAGTGGTGGTGTGTGTCGAGTGACAACACTGGCTTAGTGGTGGTGTGTGTCGAGTGACAACACTGGCTTAGTGGTGGTGTGTGTCGAGTGACAACACTGGCTTAGTGGTGGTGTGTGTGTCGAGTGACAACACTGGCTTAGTGGTGGTGTGTGTCGAGTGACAACACTGGCTTAGTGGTGGTGTGTGTCGAGTGACAACACTGGCTTAGTGGTGGTGTGTGTGTCGAGTGACAACACTGGCTTAGTGGTGGTGTGTGTCGAGTGACAACACTGGCTTAGTGGTGGTGTGTGTCGAGTGACAACACTGGCTTAGTGGTGGTGTGTGTCGAGTGACAACACTGGCTTAGTGTTGGTGGTGTGTGTCGAGTGACAACACTGGCTTAGTGGTGGTGTGTGTCGAGTGACAGCACTGGCTTAGTGGTGGTGGTGTGTGTCAGTGACAACACTGGCTTAGTGGTGTGTGTGTTGAGTGACAACACTGGCTTAGTGGTGGTGTGTGTCGAGTGACAACACTGGCTTAGTGTTGGTGGTGTGTGTCGAACTTGATCGTTTCAAGTTCGATAAGTCGATGAAGAACTTGATCGACTTATCAAGAGAACTAGATAAGCACCTCCAAAGGATACCTGATCAACCAGGCTGTGATTCGTAAGTCAGGCTGCTCGCAGCCGCGTCCAACAGCATGATTGACCAGTCCAGCAACCAGGAGGCCTGGTCGACGACCGGGCCGCGGGGACGCTAAGCCCCGGAAGCACCTCAAGATAACGACAAGATAACCTCAAGATAACCAATATATTACCGTGCTCTGCTTGTTTGACAGACAGGTCGTAACCGTGTAAAATATGATGTAGTATTAGAGTTGATGGTGAGTGGCTGAAGACGCCGAGGCTTGTACAAGTCACCCAAGACATAGTGATGATCGGTAAGAGTGAACGAGGTAGTTAGTGGGCCCGGGTCTAATCACCATCTCCCTCGTTACCCGGGTTATGGGGAGAGGGGGGGGGGCGGGGAGTGGTTGGTTTTGGGATCAAATTTGCATATGTTTGATATGTAGATATACCACGTGTGTACGAAGTGATGTTCATGCCAGGTGTGGGGGTACAGAGTTAGGATCATGCCAGGTGTGTGGGGGTACAGAGTTAGGATCATGCCAGGTGTGTGGGGGTACAGAGTTAGGATCATGCCAGGTGTGGGGGTACAGAGTTAGGATCATGCCAGGTGTGTGGGGGTACAGAGTTAGGATCATGCCAGGTGTGGGGGTACAGAGTTAGGATCATGCCAGGTGTGGGGGTACAGAGTTAGGATCATGCCAGGTGTGGGGGTACAGAGTTAGGATCATGCCAGGTGTGTGGGGGTACAGAGTTAGGATCATGCCAGGTGTGGGGGTACAGAGTTAGGATCATGCCAGGTGTGTGGGGTACAGAGTTAGGATCATGCCAGGTGTGTGGGGGTACAGAGTTAGGATCATGCCAGGTGTGGAGGTACACAGTTAGGATCATGCCAGGTGTGGAGGTACACAGTTAGGACCATGCCAGGTGTGGGGGTACAGAGTTAGGACCATGCCAGGTGTGGAGGTACACAGTTAGGACCATGCCAGGTGTGGAGGTACAGAGTTAGGACCATGCCAGGTGTGGAGGTACAGAGTTAGGATCATTCCAGGTGTGGAGGTACAGAGTTAGGACCATGCCAGGTGTGGAGGTACACAGTTAGGACCATGCCAGGTGTGGAGGTACACAGTTAGGATCATGCCAGGTGTGGAGGTACACAGTTAGGATCATGCCAGGTGTGGAGGTACACAGTTAGGACCATGCCAGGTGTGGAGGTACACAGTTAGGATCATGCCAGGTGTGGAGGTACACAGTTAGGACCATGCCAGGTGTGGAGGTACACAGTTAGGACCATGCTAGGTGTGGAGGTACACAGTTAGGACCATGCCAGGTGTGGAGGTACACAGTTAGGACCATGCCAGGTGTGGAGGTACACAGTTAGGACCATGCCAGGTGTGGAGGTACACAGTTAGGACCATGCCAGGTGTGGAGGTACACAGTTAGGACCATGCCAGGTGTGGAGGTACACAGTTAGGACCATGCCAGGTGTGGAGGTACACAGTTAGGACCATGCCAGGTGTGGAGGTACACAGTTAGGACCATGCCAGGTGTGGAGGTACACAGTTAGGACCATGCCAGGTGTGGGGGTACACAGTTAGGACCATGCCAGGTGTGGGGGTACACAGTTAGGACCATGCCAGGTGTGGAGGTACACAGTTAGGACCATGCCAGGTGTGGAGGTACACAGTTAGGACCATGCCAGGTGTGGAGGTACACAGTTAGGACCATGCCAGGTGTGGAGGTACACAGTTAGGACCATGCCAGGTGTGGGGGTACACAGTTAGGACCATGCCAGGTGTGGAGGTACACAGTTAGGACCATGCCAGGTGTGGAGGTACACAGTTAGGACCATGCCAGGTGTGGAGGTACACAGTTAGGACCATGCCAGGTGTGGGGGTACACAGTTAGGACCATGCCAGGTGTGGGGGTACACAGTTAGGACCATGCCAGGTGTGGGGGTACACAGTTAGGACCATGCCAGGTGTGGAGGTACACAGTTAGGACCATGCCAGGTGTGGAGGTACACAGTTAGGACCATGCCAGGTGTGGAGGTACACAGTTAGGACCATGTCAGGTGTGGAGGTACACAGTTAGGACCATGCCAGGTGTGGAGGTACACAGTTAGGACCATGCCAGGTGTGGAGGTACACAGTTAGGACCATGCCAGGTGTGGAGGTACACAGTTAGGACCATGCCAGGTGTGGAGGTACACAGTTAGGACCATGCCAGGTGTGGAGGTACACAGTTAGGACCATGCCAGGTGTGGAGGTACACAGTTAGGACCATGCCAGGTGTGGAGGTACACAGTTAGGACCATGCCAGGTGTGGAGGTACACAGTTAGGACCATGCCAGGTGTGGAGGTACACAGTTAGGACCATGCCAGGTGTGGAGGTACACAGTTAGGACCATGCCAGGTGTGGAGGTACACAGTTAGGACCATGCCAGGTGTGGAGGTACACAGTTAGGACCATGCCAGGTGTGGAGGTACACAGTTAGGACCATGCCAGGTGTGGAGGTACACAGTTAGGACCATGCCAGGTGTGGAGGTACACAGTTAGGACCATGCCAGGTGTGGAGGTACACAGTTAGGACCATGCCAGGTGTGGAGGTACACAGTTAGGACCATGCCAGGTGTGGAGGTACACAGTTAGGACCATGCCAGGTGTGGAGGTACACAGTTAGGACCATGCCAGGTGTGGAGGTACACAGTTAGGACCATGCCAGGTGTGGAGGTACACAGTTAGGACCATGCCAGGTGTGGAGGTACACAGTTAGGACCATGCCAGGTGTGGAGGTACACAGTTAGGACCATGCCAGGTGTGGAGGTACACAGTTAGGACCATGCCAGGTGTGGAGGTACACAGTTAGGACCATGCCAGGTGTGGAGGTACACAGTTAGGACCATGCCAGGTGTGGAGGTACACAGTTAGGACCATGCCAGGTGTGGAGGTACACAGTTAGGACCATGCCAGGTGTGGAGGTACACAGTTAGGACCATGCCAGGTGTGGAGGTACACAGTTAGGACCATGCCAGGTGTGGAGGTACACAGTTAGGACCATGCCAGGTGTGGAGGTACACAGTTAGGACCATGCCAGGTGTGGAGGTACACAGTTAGGACCATGCCAGGTGTGGAGGTACACAGTTAGGACCATGCCAGGTGTGGAGGTACACAGTTAGGACCATGCCAGGTGTGGAGGTACACAGTTAGGACCATGCCAGGTGTGGAGGTACACAGTTAGGACCATGCCAGGTGTGGAGGTACACAGTTAGGACCATGCCAGGTGTGGAGGTACACAGTTAGGACCATGCCAGGTTGTAAAGTATCGGAAACGGAAAAAAAAGACAGAAATGAAGAATGGGTGAGGGTTTGGGGTGTGAGGGAGGGGGGGGGGAGGTAGAGAGGTGTGAGGGAAGGGGGAGGAGGAAGGTAGAGAGGTGTGAGGTAGGAGTAGAGTAGTGAGGAGTGGTGAGGGAAGAGGGAAAGTTAGGATGAGAGGGAGAGACTGAGATCGAGGAGGAGATTATAAGAGGAGAAAGTAAGAGAAGGTAGAAGAGTAGAGAGATAGAAAGGTTGAAGGATGAAAGGAAGATGAAAGACAAAAGTTGCTGCCACCATCTTAACTATAAGACAAGGAATGGAACGTATCTGTACTTTAAGGTGTTATCAGATGTTAACATGTATCTACTGGACTTTAAGGTGTTATCAGATGTTAGCATGTATCTACTGGACTTTAAGGTGTTATCAGATGTTAGCATGTATCTACTGGACTTTAAGGTGTTATCAGATGTGAGCATGTATCTACTGGACTTTAAGGTGTTATCAGATGTTAGCATGTATCTACTGGACTTTAAGGTGTTATCAGATGTTAACATGTATCTACTGGACTTTAAGGTGTTATCAGATGTTAACATGTATCTACTGTACTTTAAGGTGTTATCAGATGTTAACATGTATCTACTGGAATTATGTACTTAATTGTACACGCAAGAATCTTTAAGTCAGTTCTCTACTCTAGCTTTCAAAATAAGAAGTTTTATGAAACAAAATAAATCAAAAAGCATAAGATAATCTATTAATGTTTAACATGAGATCTTCACTCATAAGGAATTCATAACTCATTCATATCTTTGGATGTTAAATGACAACAATAATATACAATGTGAGTCACCACACAGTAGATATTAAATGTAGATATGATAGAGCCCAGTAGGCTCAGGAACCTGTACATCAGTTGATTAACGGTTGAGAGGCGGGACAAAAGAGCCAGAGCTCAACCCCCGCAAACACATCTAGGTGAGTACAACTAGGTGAGTACACACAAATTTGAACACTACGGCTGACTGACCCAGAAAATCACACAACACCTTAAGTTGGAAACACACACCAAATTTATCACCTTAAAGTTCACCTCACCAAGTCTCTGAATCTAAGTTGGATAAAGAGGGGGGGGGGGGCTACAGTTGACAGGCAGATCCCCCTTCTGGTCTAAGGAGCTCAGTCTGGTGGCTGGAACCTCGGGACCAGCGATCTACTCGCTCCTGCTTGATCTTCAATCCTGTGTCCCTACGGGCTCACCATAGCCCGTGCTACTTGGAACTTGTTCCAAGTAGCTGAATCTATAACATCATCATCTCTGTGTCTGATCTTCTGAATGTACTGTTGTTGTTATAGATTCAGCTACTCGGAACAAGTTCCAAGTAGCACGGGCTATGGTGAGCCCACAGTGGACTTACCTGGCACAGGAGCGGTGCTGTTGTCAACAAAAAGTTTGAATATACAGTTCCCTGGGTATTTATGGGGGAACCGGGAGTTGAGCTCCGCCTACTAAGTAGATAGCCTCTGGCTCTCTACCTATCACACCTTAAACAGCGGCTTGTTTGATAGGCACAACCCAGCCAGCCGTCTGCAATTATCGGCTGGATACAAATAGGAATTGTGTGATATGTGCCAAGTGCAGTTTTCTTGTGTTGATAAAGGGAAGAGAAGTTGAGGCTTGGAGTGTCGTGGTACCATCACTCCTCATGGTCTACCCTCTCACTGTGACCAGTTGTCTCCCTCCTGGCAGGTACACCGTGTTCTAACATGCCACTATCACCAGTACACCAACACTACTACTACGGGCTCACCATAGCCCGTGCTACATGGAACTTTTTGTTCCAGGTAGGGAATCTTTAACAAGAACCAACACTGTGCCTGGAGCTTGGTGAGGAAGACAGGGACAGGTTGCCAGACCCTTCCCTACCTTCTCCTGTTTGTCAACTGGTCACGTAAGGGTTCCTTGTTCAGACCCTGCTGGCCTGTATGTGTATTAGCACAATCAGAGAGCACAATCACATAGGCACAATCAGAGAGCACTGTATAAACATCAGGGGTCCGCGGTTGTTCAACGTCCTCCCAGCGAGCATAAGAAATATTGCCGGAACAACCGTGGACATCTTCAAGAGAAAACTGGACGGTTTTCTAAGAGAAGTTCCGGATCAGCCGGGCTGTGGTGGGTATGTGGGCCTGCGGGCCGCTCCAAGCAACAGCCTGGTGGACCAAACTCTCACAAGTCGAGCCTGGCCTCGGGCCGGGCTTGGGGAGTAGAAGAACTCCCAGAACCCCATCAACCAGGTATTCACTACCGTCTCTTCAGCATATACTTAATGTTTCTTTCTTCTTTTCAGGTGAGTCTGGGATACGCGGAGCTGAGGTAATGTCAGGAGGAGGCAGCCAGTAGTGTGACTGGCAAGTGATGTGTGGTCGTAGTGAAGGTACAGTGCCCAACTATTTGCATCATCGGGGGATCGAACGCCGACTCTGCAAGAAGCAGACAAGCTGGGTCATTACACACACATGGCACAATGTATCCCGCTGGAGGAATGTTTGGGAAATATTATCTGTACAAGAGCCCAAGTGACCAGGAAAAAATATTCGGAGCTTGACATTGGTAGGAAATGACTCCTTTTCTCCCACTACAAGTTGTTTATCAGTTAACTCTCCCAGGTGAGGACTTGTACAGTTAACTCTCCCAGGTGAGGACTTGTACGGTTAACTCTCCCAGGTGAGGACTTGTATAGTTAACTCTCCCAGGTGAGGACTTGTACAGTTAACTCTCCCAGGTGAGGACTTGTACAGTTAACTCTCCCAGGTGAGGACTTGTACAGTTAACTCTCCCAGGTGAGGACTTGTACAGTTAACTCTCCCAGGTGAGGACTTGTACAGTTAACTCTCCCAGGTGAGGACTTGTACAGTTAACTCTCCCAGGTGAGGACTTGTACAGTTAACTCTCCCAGGTGAGGACTTGTACAGTTAACTCTCCCAGGTGAGGACTTGTACAGTTAACTCTCCCAGGTGAGGACTTGTACAGTTAACTCTCCCAGGTGAGGACTTGTACAGTTAACTCTCCCAGGTGAGGACTTGTACAGTTAACTCTCCCAGGTGAGGACTTGTACAGTTAACTCTCCCAGGTGAGGACTGGTACAGTTCACCTGTCAGGGGAGGACTTGTACAGTTAACTCTCCCAGGTGAGGACTTGTGCAGTTAACTCTCCCAGGTGAGGACTTGTACAGTTAACTCTCCCAGGTGAGGACTTGTACAGTTAACTCTCCCAGGTGAGGACTTGTACAGTTCACCTGTCAGGGGAGGACTTGTACAGTTAACTCTCACAGGTGAGGACTTGTACAGTTAGCTCTCCCAGGTGAGAACTTGTACAGTTAACTCTCCCAGGTGAGGACTTGTACAGTTAACTCTCCCAGGTGAGGACTTGTACAGTTAACTCTCCCAGGTGAGGACTTGTACAGTTAACTCTCCCAGGTGAGGACTTGTACAGTTAACTCTCCCAGGTGAGGACTTGTACAGTTAACTCTCCCAGGTGAGGACTTGTACAGTTAACTCTCCCAGGTGAGGACTTGTACAGTTAACTCTCCCAGGTGAGGACTTGTACAGTTAACTCTCCCAGGTGAGGACTTGTACAGTTAACTCTCCCAGGTGAGGACTTGTACAGTTAACTCTCCCAGGTGAGGACTTGTACAGTTAACTCTCCCAGGTGAGGACTTGTACAGTTAACTCTCCCAGGTGAGGACTTGTACAGTTAACTCTCCCAGGTGAGGACTTGTACAGTTAACTCTCCCAGGTGAGGACTTGTACAGTTAACTCTCCCAGGTGAGGACTTGTACAGTTAACTCTCCCAGGTGAGGACTTGTACAGTTAACTCTCCCAGGTGAGGACTTGTACAGTTAACTCTCCCAGGTGAGGACTTGTACAGTTAACTCTCCCAGGTGAGGACTTGTACAGTTAACTCTCCCAGGTGAGGACTTGTACAGTTAACTCTCCCAGATGAGGACTTGTACAGTTAACTCTCCCAGGTGAGGACTTGTACAGTTAACTCTCCCAGATGAGGACTTGTACAGTTAACTCTCCCAGGTGAGGACTTGTACAGTTAACTCTCCCAGGTGAGGACTTGTACAGTTAACTCTACCAGGTGAGGACTTGTACAGTTAACTCTCCCAGGTGAGGACTTGTACAGTTAACTCTCCCAGGTGAGGACTTGTACAGTTAGCTCTCCCAGGTGAGGACTTGTACAGTTAGCTCTCCCAGGTGAGAACTTGTACAGTTAACTCTCCCAGGTGAGGACTTGTACAGTTAACTCTCCCAGGTGAGGACTTGTACAGTTAACTCTCCCAGGTGAGGACTTGTACAGTTAACTCTCCCAGGTGAGGACTTGTACAGTTAACTCTCCCAGGTGAGGACTTGTACAGTTAACTCTCCCAGGTGAGGACTTGTACAGTTAACTCTCCCAGGTGAGGACTTGTACAGTTAACTCTCCCAGGTGAGGACTTGTACAGTTAACTCTCCCAGGTGAGGACTTGTACAGTTAACTCTCCCAGGTGAGGACTTGTACAGTTAACTCTCCCAGGTGAGGACTTGTACAGTTAACTCTCCCAGGTGAGGACTTGTACAGTTAACCTGTCAAGTGAGGACTAATACAGTTAACCTGTCAAGTGAAGACTAATACAGTTCACCTGTCAGGGGAGACTTAATACAGTTAACCTGTCAAGTGAAGACTAATACAGTTCACCTGTCAGGGGAGGACTAAAACAGTTAACCTGTCAAGTGAGGACTAAAACAGTTAACCTGTCAAGTGAAGACTAATACAGTTAACCTGTCAGGGGAGACCTAATACACTTAACCTGTCAAGTGAAGACTAATACAGTTAACCTGTCAGGGGAGACCTAATACAGTTAACCTGTCAAGTGAGGACTAAAACGTATATATCGCATTTCTTTAACACATCTTCAGACATCTTGAAAATAACTCTGCTTGTAGTTTAAAAATGTTTCTTCCTTTGTCTTAAGACTGTTTTTTGTGATATCTGAGATGTCTCTCTTAATATCTTGGAAATACCTCTCCTCATGTATTGAGAATGTCTTCTGATATATTATAAATGCTGCTTGTAATATGTGTCTCCAGGGCCGGGCTCGGGGAGTACAAGAACTCTCGAAACCCTCTCCAGGTATCCTCCAGGTATCCTCTCCAGGTATGCTCCAGGTATACTCTCCAGGTATACTCTCCAGGTATACTTAATATTGCCCTGTATTGGAGATCTTTATCTGATTATCAGGTATTGAAAATGTGTTGGAGTAACCTCAAACTGGTGATGTTGGAGTAACCTCAAACTGGTGATGTTGGAGTAACTTCAAACTGGTGATGTTGGAGTAACCTCAAACTGGTGATGTTGGAGTAACCTCAAACTGGTGATGTTGGAGTAACTTCAAACTGGTGATGTTGGAGTAACTTCAAACTGGTGATGTTGGAGTAACCTCAAACTGGTGATGTTGGAGTAACTTCAAACTGGTGATGTTGGAGTAACCTCAAACTGGTGATGTTGGAGTAACATCAAACTGGTGATGTTGGAGTAACCTCAAACTGGTGATGTTGGAGTAACCTCACACTGGTGATGTTGGAGTAACCTCAAACTGGTGATGTTGGAGTAACATCAAACTGGTGATGTTGGAGTAACCTCAAACTGGTGATGTTGGAGTAACCTCACACTGGTGATGTTGGAGTAACCTCAAACTGGTGATGTTGGAGTAACCTCACACTGGTGATGTTGGAGTAACCTCAAACTGGTGATGTTGGAGTAACCTCACACTGGTGATGTTGGAGTAACCTCAAACTGGTGATGTTGGAGTAACTTCAAGGTCATTGGTTCTAGTTCTCTATGATTTAGTTTGAGTGTTTTTTATATATCTGGAACTTACGAAGATAATTATTTTCTGTTTGATGCAGCCAATGTATCATGTACCATGGGAGGGTGTACCATGGGAGGGTGTACCATGGGAGGGTGTACCATGGGAGGGTGTACCATGGGAGGGTGTACCATGGGAGGGTGTACCACGGGAGGGTGTACCATGGGAGGGTGTACCATGGGAGGGTGTACCATGGGAGGGTGTACCACGGGAGGGTGTACCATGGGAGGGTGCACCATGGGAAGGTGTACCATGGGAGGGTGTACCATGGGAGGGTGTACCATGGGAGGGTGTACCATGGGAGGGTGTACCATGGGAAGGTGTACCATGGGAGGGTGTACCATGGGAGGGTGTACCATGGGAAGGTGTACCATGGGAGGGTGTACCATGGGAAGGTGTACCATGGGAGGGTGTACCATGGGAAGGTGTACCATGGGAGGGTGTACCATGGGAGGGTGTACCATGGGAGGGTGTACCATGGGAAGGTGTACCATGGGAGGGTGTACCATGGGAGGGTGTACCATGGGAGGGTGTACCATGGGAGGGTGTACCATGGGCGGGTGTACCATGGGCGGGTGCACCATGGGAGGGTGTACCATGGGAAGGTGTACCATGGGAAGGTGTACCATGGGCGGGTGTACCATGGGCGGGTGTACCATGGGAGGGTGTACCATGGGAGGGTGCACCATGGGAGGGTGTACCACGGGGTTTACCATGGGAGGGTGTACCACGGGGTTTACCATGGGAGGGTGCACCATGGGAGGGTACACCATGGGAGGGTGTACCATGGGAGGGTACACCATGGGAGGGTGTACCATGGGAGGGTACACCATGGGAGGGTGTACCATGGGAGGGTGTACCATGGGAAGGTGTACCATGGGCGGGTGTACCATGGGCGGGTGTACCATGGGAGGGTGTACCATGGGAGGGTACACCATGGGAGGGTGTACCATGGGAGGGTACACCATGGGAGGGTGCACCATGGGAGGGTGTACCATGGGAAGGTGTACCATGGGCGGGTGTACCATGGGAGGGTGTACCATGGGAGGGTGAACCATGGGAGGGTGTACCACGGGGTTTACCATGGGAGGGTGTACCACGGGGTTTACCATGGGAGGGTGCACCATGGGAGGGTGTACCATGGGAGGGTGTACCATGGGAGGGTACACCATGGGAGGGTACACCATGGGAGGGTGTACCATGGGAGGGTGCACCATGGGAGGGTGTACCATGGGAGGGTGCACCATGGGAGGGTGTACCACGGGGTTTACCATGGGAGGGTACACCATGAGAGGGTGTACCATGGGAGGGTGTACCATGGGAGGGTACACCATGGGAGGGTACACCATGGGAGGGTGTACCATGGGAGGGTGCACCATGGGAGGGTGTACCATGGGAGGGTACACCATGGGAGGGTACACCATGGGAGGGTGTACCATGGGAGGGTGCACCATGGGAGGGTGCACCATGGGAGGGTGTACCATGGGAGGGTGCACCATGGGAGGGTACACTATGGGAGGGTACACTATGGGAGGGTGTACCATGGGAGGGTGCACCATGGGAAGGTGTACCATGGGAGGGTGCACCATGGGAGGGTGCACCATGGGAGGGTGTACCATGGGAGGGTGCACCATGGGAGGGTGTACCATGGGAGGGTGCACCATGGGAGGGGTGGTGTTGCTCACTCTCACCTTGGAGTCAGCTCCCCCCCCTCACCATCCAGACATCAGCCCTCACCTTTATCTTAATTACCGGGCGGCCAGGGTGTGCAACCCACACGCGGGTAGTGTGACCCTCCTTACCACCACCCACACGCGGGTAGTGTGGCCCTCCTTACCACCACCCACAGGCGGGTAGTGTGGCCCTCCTTACCACCACCCACAGGCGGGTAGTGTGGCCCTCCTTACCACCACCCACACGCGGGTAGTGTGGCCCTCCTTACCACCACCCACAGGCGGGTAGTGTGGCCCTCCTTACCACCACCACCCACACGCGGGTAGTGTGGCCCTCCTTACCACCACCCACACGCGGGTAGTGTGGCCCTCCTTACCACCACCCACAGGCGGGTAGTGTGGCCCTCCTTACCACCACCACCACCACCCACACGCGGGTAGTGTGGCCCTCCTTACCACCACCCACACGCGGGTAGTGTGGCCCTCCTTACCACCACCCACACGCGGGTAGTGTGGCCCTCCTTACCACCACCCACACGCGGGTAGTGTGGCCCTCCTTACCACCACCCACACGCGGGTAGTGTGGCCCTACTTACCACCACCCACATGCGAGTATTGTGGCCCTCCTTACCTCCACTACCACCACCACCCACATGCGGGTAGTGTGGCCCTCCTTACCACCACCACCACCCACACGCGGATAGTGTGGCCCTCCTTACCACCACCACCACCCACACGCGGGTAGTGTGGCCCTCCTTACCACCACCACCCACACGCGGGTAGTGTGGCCCTCCTTACCACCACCCACACGCGGGTAGTGTGGCCCTCCTTACCACCACCACCACCCACACGCGGGTAGTGTGGCCCTCCTTACCACCACCACCACCCACACGCGGGTAGTGTGGCCCTCCTTATCACCACCACCACTCACAAGCGGGTAGTGTGGCCCTCCTTACCACCACCACCACCACCCACACGCGGGTAGTGTGGCCCTCCTTACCACCACCACCACCCACACGCGGGTAGTGTGGCCCTCCTTACCACCACCTCCACTCACAAGCGGGTAGTGTGGCCCTCCTTACCACCACCACCACCCACACGCGGGTAGTGTGGCCCTCCATACCACCACCACCACCACCCACACGCGGGTAGTGTGGCCCTCCATACCACCACCACCACCACCACCCACAAGCGGGTAGTGTGGCCCTCCTTACCACCACCCACATGGGGGGGGGCCTTTCTCTGGAAAGACGCTTTGGACCCAGTGGTACAGAGTTTTTCACCCTAATGCACATGTTCACCTAGCAGTAAATAGGTACCTGTGAGTTAGACAGCTGCCACGGGCTGCTTCCTGGGGATGTCTGTGTGCGTGTGTTAGAGCGAAATATATGTAGTAGACATAAAACTGACTTGTGAACCATATGAAGTCTGTCTGAAACATGTTCCTTTGAGGAAAGCCAGAAAGAGGTCCAGTGTAGAAAGAGAACGCAGACGACACTACAAATGAAGGAGAAAATTAACGGAAACGCTTAAGCAGACACGACTTTCCATACAAAGAAGGAATAATTTAAACAGGGAGATTGAAGAAATCGAACAGAGACTGAAGCGTTCATATCAGATTGAAGAAAGGCAACTAGAACAGAAAGAAATTAAAAAAATAAAGAAAAAACTAAATATTGCTTCACATATGCGAAATCAAAAGCAAAAACCACTGCCAGTATTGGACCAATTCGTATTAGTGAAGGTTCATACACTGAGGATGACTAAGAAATTAGTGAAATCCTTAAAAAGCAGTATGAGGACATGTTTAGCACCCAGATAAACAACATGAAAGTGGAGGATCCGGACAACTTCTTTATGGGTGATATCCAAACCCCTGTAAATATAACTGATATCAACACGAGCGTGATAGATTTTGAAAGAGAAATTGACAATATGCCCATGCACTCAGTCCCGGGTCCAGACTCATGGAATTCAATATTTATAAAGAAATGCAAAGTGCCGGTAGCACAGGCACTCAGTATAGTGTGGAGGAAGAGCTTGGACACGGGGGAGATACCAGATGCGCTTAAAGCAGCAGACATAGCCCCTCTACACAAGGGGTTCTCTACCAAAGAATTATAGACCAGTTGCACTAACGTCCCACATAATAAAAGTATTTGAGAGAGTGATCAGGAGTCAGGTCACTAGTTTCATGGAGACCAATGACCTTCACAACCCAGGCCAACATGGATTTAGAGCAGAAAGATCATGCCTCCCACACTACTTGACCATTACGACAAAATCACTGAGGCATTACAAGAAAAACAATGCAGATGAGGTATACACGGATTTCACAATGGTATTCGACAAATGGGACCATGGAGTGATAGCACCCAAAATGAGGTCAATGGGAATAACTGGTAGAGCAGGACGCTGGATACTCAGTTTTCTGTCGAACAGAACACAAAGAGTAACGGTCAACCATATAAAATAGAGTCCAAGCGCAGTTAAAAGCTCTGTACCTCAGGGTACAGTCCTTACACCACTGCTGTTCCTTATTCTCATATCAGATATAGATAAAAATACAAGGCACAGCTTCGTGTCATCCTTTGCAGATGACACAAAAACCAGCATGAAAATTACCTCCGCTGAAGACATTGAAAACCTACAAGCAGATATTAATAAAGTTTTCGATTGGGCAGCTGAATGTTTAACATGATGTTTAACAGCGATAATTTCCAGGTACTGAGATAAGGTAAAAATGAGTACTTTAAACATAATACAGGGTACAAAACAGTCAAATTTCCCCATAGTAGGAAAACAGCATGTAAAGGATTTGGGAATAATAATGTCTGGCGACCTAACGTTTAGGGAGCATAACCAAGCAAATATTGCGTCAGCCAGAAAAATGATAGGATGGATTACGAGAACTTTCAAATCCAGGGATCCCATCACAGTGGTTGTACTCTTCAAGTCACTTGTGTTGTCCCGTCTCGAGTACTGCTCAGTACTCACTTCCCCCTTCAGAGCAGGAGAGATTGCTGAAATAGAGGGAATACAGAGAACATATACGGCACGCATAGACGCGTTAAAGCATCTAAATTATTGGGATCGTCTCAAAGCTCTCCAAATGTACTCGCTAGAAAGTCGGAGAGAGATATAAAATAATATACACGTGTTAGATACTGGAGGGCCAGGTCCCAAATCTGCACAGTAAAATAACAACGTACTGGAGTGAACGATATGGAAGAAAATGCAGAATAGAACCAGTGAAGAGCAGAGGTGCCATAGGCACAATCAGAGAACACTGTATAAACATCAGAGGTCCGCGGTTGTTTAACACCCTCCCAGCGAGCATAAGAAATATTGCCGGAACAACCGTGGACATCTTCAAGAGGAAACTAGATAGTTTTCTCCAAGGAGTGCCGGATCATCCGCTGAGGTAGGTATGTGGGCCTGCGGGCCGCTCCAAGCAACAGCCTGGTGGATCAAACTCTCACAAGTCAAGCCTGGCCTCGGGCCGGGCTTGGGGAGTAGAAGAACTCCCAGAACCCCATCAAGCAGGTATCAACCAGGTACTCCACTCGTTACAGTTCGCTAGTCTCACTTCTCGACCCTGACTGTTACTCTCTGGTTCCTGCCTGTTAAACAATTCCTTTCCCTAGCTAGGACTTCTCCACTTACTCCCGCTTGCCTCTCAAGTTGGATCTCAATCACGGAGAGATCGATTGGGAATAAAGAAATTCCATGGCGGGGAAGAAACGTGGGGAGCAAAGTTAATGGGAGATACAGACAGGGCTTTCCCAACACATGTGAAGAAAGACACAAGGAAAAGAGGAGGGGATACACCGAGACTATTAAACCTAATTTTCACCCAGAATGAGGAAGACATTGAGAATATGGAACATGAAATACCACTAGGAGCCAGTAATCATTGTGTCTTAGTCTCGTAAATACAAGATCCAGCTTAAATTAAAACAGGTTACACACACTTAGACAAAATTTGTTATGTAAACATACACCAACATGGGTTAAGAGAAGGGAACTCCTGCCTGACAAACCTCCTGGAATTGTATGATAAAGTAGCAAGAATAGCGCAGGACAGGGAAGGATGGGCAGACTGCATATTTCTGGACTGCCAAAAAGCCTTTGACACAGTACCGCACAGCAGACTGCTATTCAAACTTGAGGCAGGCGGGAGTAAGTGGAAAAGCCCAAGCTTGGGTAAGGAATTCCTTAACAGACAGGAGCCAGAGAGTAACAGTCAGGGGCGAGAAGTCAGACTGGCGAACAGTAACGAGTGGTGGAATACCTCAAGTATCGGTGCTGGGAACAGTTCTATTTCTGATAAACGTGAACGATATGTCTAAAGGAGTCGATGTTTGCGGATGACGCGAAATTAATGAGACGAGTTGTGACAGATGAGGATTGTAGGATCCTCCAAGAGGACCTGAACAAGCTGCAGAGATGGTGAATGACATGGGTAGTGTTTTATAGAGGGTGTGGAGGTGTGAGGTGAGAGTGTCCCCGGGTGGGTGTGGCAGACATGCTGGAGCGGCTGGTGTAGCGGGTGTTGGCTCATTGGAATAGTGGTCATTATAAACACCAGACGCTGCTTCAACAACCTCCTAATTAGACGAGATGTGTCACTGCCTCCCCCCCCCCCTCCTTCCCTCTCCCTCCCCCGCTTTTTCCCTCTCCCTCCCCTCCTTCCCTCTCCCTCCCCTCCTTACCTCTCCCTCCCCTCCTTCCCTCTCCCTCCCCCGCTCCTTCCCTCACCCTCCCCTCCTTCCCTCTTCCTCCCCCGTTCCTTCCCTCTCCCTCCCCTCCTTCCCTCTCCCTCCCCTCCTTCCCTCTCCCTCCCCTCCTTCCCTCTCCCTCCCCTCCTTCCCTCTCCCTCCCCTCCTTCTCTCTCCCTCCCCTCCTTCTCTGTCCCTCCCCTCCTTCCCTCTCCCCCTCCTTCCGTCTGCCCCACTCCTTCCCTCTTCCCCCTCCTTCCCTCTCCCCCCACTCCTACCCTCTCCCCCCCCCCTCCCGCTCCTTCCCACTCACTCCCCCCCCCCGCCCCCGCTCCTTCCCATTCCCCCCCCCCCCCGCTCCTACCTCCACCTTCCTGTATAACAACTGCAGTTGCCGTGGAAAACAGCATGTAAAGGATTTGGGAATAATGACGTCCGACGACCTAACGTTTAGGGAGCATAACCAAGCAAATATCGCGTCAGCCAGAAAAATGATAGGATGGATTACGAGAACTTTCAAATCCAGGTATCCCATCACAATGGTTGTACTCTTCAAGTCACTTGTGTTGTCCCGTCTTGAGTACTGGTCAGTACTCACTTCCCCCTTCAGAGCAGGAGAGATATAGGGAATACAGAGAACATATACGGCACGCATAGACGAGATAAAACACCTAAATTATTGGGATCGTCTCAAAGCTCTCCAAATGTACTCACTAGAAAGGAGACGAGAGAGAGATACCAAATAATATACACATGGAAAATGCTGGAGGCCCAGGTCCCTAATCTACACAGTAAAATAACAACGTACTGGAGTGAACGATATGGAAGAAAATGCAGAATAGAACCAATGAAGAGCAGAGGTGCCATAGGCACAATCAGAGAACACTGTATAAACATCAGAGGTCCGCGGTTGTTCAACGTCCTCCCAGCGACTATAAGAAATATTGCCGGAACAACCGTGGACATCTTGAAGAGGAAACTAGATTTATTCCTCCAAGGAGTGCCGGACCAACCAGGCTGTGGTGGGTATGTGGGCCTGCGGGCCGCTCCAAGCAACAGCCTGGTGGACCAAACTCTCACAAGTCAAGCCTGGCCTCGGGCCGGGCTTTGGGAGTAGAACTCTCAAAACCTCGTGCAAGTACAATGTAGGTAGTTGTACAAGCGTGTTCCCGTGTGTGCGAGGAGAGGGACGGCAGACCTTTACGTAGCGAGTAGGCGGCTCCGGCCTCACAGCGTGACACACTGTATAAAATATAATGATTGTCCTTCACCATAAACGTTGAGGCCTAAGCGACCCACCTAACCTATCCAGGCGGATGGTGAGAAAACGTGCATATTACGGTGCTCTATGTTGTAGGAGAAGAGCGGTAGTGGGAGGAGCAGAGAGTACCAGTATAGTGAGGAGGCACTCTGAGTCACGAGTCACCAAGCACTTACGAAACCTGTACATCTTTACACCTGTGAGGCACTAGGAGAGTGTCTAAAGCAATAATCACCTTGAACGACGGAACCATGGTGGTGAACGACCTCGCAACGTTTGCTAACCCTTAAACTATGCTGTAGACCAAGTGGCCATCACCGAGGAAAGATGTACAGGTTTCGTAAACGGTGTGGTAGGTGTTGATACATCCAGGCCCGTGATGTGTGAGATGACGAGGCTTGTCAAGTGACAGCTGGCGTAGACACTTGACACTCGACCTTCCCACTTGGGCGGTACTGTAGGTGCCCAACCACTCCAACCCGTTCATTAGCCTAATTTGCCACTCCGTAAGAAATTCGACCTTTTAGCCAAACGAGAAAAGCAACCAACCTAACCAATTGAGTTGGATGCATAGAAAATGTAGATATTTTTGTTACTTAATTCATTGCATTTGGAATGTTGGTTACGACAACGTAACAAATGCGACGTATTCGGTGAGAGGACAGAGAGGATAGAAGAGGAGAGTGAGGACCAGATAACCCGAGGCGGTAAGAGCCGTGGCGGCCCGGTCCACAACACACCCATAATGAACCCTTAGAAAACTGTCTTCTCCAGCTCTTTACTCTTGTATTGTTGGAACAAACAACGTCAACACTGACGCCCAGCTGCGTCATAAGGCAACGTTTTTCCTTGTAAACAGTTGGAACACTAAACGTTGCCAGTAAACAAAACGTTGAACACAGACGGTAAATACTAGTGAACAGGTGGCGACGCCATCACACAACTTGTGTAAAGCCTCCTCCAAGGTGTTGACGGTGACCACCAGCAGGGACCAGGAAGGAGGAATTAAGGCGGAGACGGAGTGAGGAGACGAGGACCATAACGTGAAGGAAGATGATGAAAAGTCATATAATGTATACTGGAGTGTGTTTGGCGTGATGACAGGCTCACCAGTCATCCCTGCAGACAGTTACTGGTATTCCCTAGTCTCTACAGCAGACGCCTCTCTGCACGCGGATTACGGTTATCATCTCTGACTCTTCGACGGGGCGGCATAAATCTGAGGCGATATAGCTGTGGTGAAGTGGAAAACTATGGGACAGTTTGTTGTCTGTGTGTTAGCCATGAGAGGCGCTTCGTAGGCCTCGCTCACCTGCCCTGTGAGTGGTGTGGGAAGTGAGGGAGAGCAGTGAGGTGGGCCTCGACACAAGGCTTGGGGACCAGGGGATTAAGGCATGGCGGGGGGGGGGGGGGGACCTCACTGTCAGTGTCAGGTTTGGCTACACAATCGCACAATACAAGTTGTGTGTGTGTATTCACCGATTTATGTAGGATCGAGCTCTAGCTCTTGGATCCCAGTTTTTAACCACCGGTTGTTTACAATGTAATAACCCCTGACCTATTTCCCTATTATACCTGATTTTAAAGTTTTTGATTGAGTTTGCCTCTACAACCTGCTCCTTTAGGTCATGCCATTTACTCACTACCCCTTACGCTAAAAGAAAACTTTCTAACATCTCTGTGACACATCTGAGTCTCAAGCTTCCATCCGTGCCCCCTTGTTCTATTGTTATTCACTGTAAACATTTCCTCTTTTTCCCACCCTGTCAATCCGTCTATCTTACACATCCTTATCATGCCTTCTCCCCTCTCACCCTCCTCCTTTCTAGCGTCGTCAGGTTAAGTTCCTTCAGTCTGTCTTCGTACCTCTTCCCTCGCAGCTCTGGGACGATTCTCGTTGCAAACTTCTGCACCTTTCGAGCTTCCTGATGTGTTTTTTAGATGGGGGCTCCACGATGCCCCATCATCTGCTCCTGTAGCATATCCTAAGACTGGCCTCACATAGGCGGTATACAGTGATCTACAAGCTTCTTTAAGTTCGTGAAGGATGTTCTGACTTTTGCCAGTGTAGAGTATGTGGCTGACGTTATTCTATTTCTATGAGCCTCTGGAGTTAGGTTTGGTGCTATGTCCACTCCCAGGTCTTTTCTCCAGTTGTTATAGGGAGGTAGTTTCCCTTCATAATGTATTGGTCTTTCGGTCTCCAGGCTCCTGTTCCCATTTCCATCACCTTACAAATGTTGGTGTTGAACTCCATCTTATCTTGAGAAGGATTTCGGGGCTTAGCGTCCCCGCGGCCCGGTTCTCGACCAGACCTCCTTTTTGTTACACTCCCTTCAAGAAACAGCCCGTAGCAGCTGTCTAACTCACAAGTACCTATTTACTGAAAGGTAACAGCGGCATCAGGGTCAAAGAAATATTTTGCACATTTGTCTCCGCCTCCACCGGGGATCGAACCCAGAACCTCAGGAATACGAATCCGAAGCGCTGTCCACCCAGCTGTCAAGGACTCTAGCAACCATTCCTCGGACCAGCTCTGCCACCTGTTCAAGTCATCCTGGAGAATCTTACAATCCTCATCTGTCTCAACCCTCTTCATTAGTTTTACTTTATCTGCAAATACAGACGTAAAAGA
>NC_091211.1:15106383-15131383 GCF_040958095.1 Procambarus clarkii
GGTAGGAGGGAGAGTGTGAGAGGGGGTAGGAGGGAGAATGTGAGAGGGGGTAGGAGGGAGAGTGTGAGAGGGGGTAGGAGGGAGAGTGTGAGAGGGGGTAGGAGGGAGAAAGTGAGAGGGGGTAGGAGGGAGAGAGTGAGAGGGGGTAGGAGGGAGAGTGTGAGAGGGGGTAGGAGGGAGAGTGTGAGAGGGGGTAGGAGGGAGAGAGTGAGAGGGGGTAGGAGGGAGAGAGTGAGAGGGGGTAGGAGGGAGAGAGTGAGAGGGGGTAGGAGGGAGAGTGTGAGAGGGGGTAGGAGGGAGAGTGTGAGAGGGGGTAGGAGGGAGAGTGTGAGAGGGGGTAGGAGGGAGAGTGTGAGAGGGGGTAGGAGGGAGAGAGTGAGAGGGGGTAGGAGGGAGAGAGTGTGAGGGGGTAGGAGGGAGAGTGTGAGAGGGGGTAGGAGGGAGAGTGTGAGAGGGGGTAGGAGGGCGAGTGTGAGAGGGGGTAGGAGGGAGAGTGTGAGAGGGGGTAGGAGGGGGAGAGTGAGAGGGGGTAGGAGGGAGAGTGTGAGAGGGGATAGGAGGGAGAGTGTGAGAGGGGGTAGGTGGGAGAGTGTGAGAGGGGGTAGGAGGGAGAGAGTGAGAGGGGGTAGGAGGGAGAGAGTGAGAGGGGGTAGGAGGGAGAGTGTGAGAGGGGGTAGGAGGGAGAGTGTGAGAGGGGGTAGGAGGGGGAGAGTGAGAGGGGGTAGGAGGGAGAGTGTGAGAGGGGGTAGGAGGGAGAGTGTGAGAGGGGGTAGGAGGGGGAGAGTGAGAGGGGGTAGGAGGGAGAGTGTGAGAGGGGGTAGGAGGGAGAGTGTGAGAGGGGGTAGGAGGGGGAGGAGGAGAGAGGGGGTAGGAGGGAGAGTGTGAGAGGGGGTAGGAGGGAGAGAGTGAGAGGGGGTAGGAGGGAGAGTGTGAGAGGGGGTAGGAGGGAGAGAGTGAGAGGGGGTAGGAGGGAGAGAGTGAGAGGGGGTAGGAGGGAGAGAGTGAGAGGGGGTAGGAGGGAGAGAGTGAGAGGGGGTAGGAGGGAGAGAGTGAGAGGGGGTAGGAGGGAGAGAGTGAGAGGGGGTAGGAGGGAGAGAGTGAGAGGGGGTAGGAGGGGGAGAGTGAGAGGGGGTAGGAGGGGGAGGAGGAGAGAGGGAGGCAGGACAACAGTGCAGGTCTTCACTCAACATATTACACTGCCCAACTCCAGTCACTGGTTTTTGTCACAGGTTTAGTTAATTAAACTATCGTGGTTGAGGTATTCTGCAGTTATACCCCCTGGAATGTGTACGCTTATGTGTGTGTGTGTACGTGCCTCTTTCTACGCTTGTCTGTACTCACCTAATTGTGCTTCAGGGGGTTGAGCTCTGGCTCTTTGGTCCCGCCTCTCAACTGTCAATCAACTGGTGTACAGATTCCTGAGCCTATTGGACTCTATCATATCTACATTTGAAACTGTGTATGGAGTGAACAAATATACATGGGCCGTGACGAGGATTCGAACCTGCGTCCGGGAGCATCCCGGACACTGCCTTAATCGTCTGAGCTACGACAGGGTAAAACCCTGTCGTAGTTCAGTAGATTAAGGCAGTGTCTGGGATGCTCCCGGACGCAGGTTCGAATCCTCGTCACGGCCTTTGTGGATTTGTTCATTTGATGCATCACGTTAGCGTGATCTGTGTGTGCTGTGTATGGAGTGTATGAAAAATACTGGAGGGCCAGGTCCCAAATCTACACAGTAAAATAACAACGTACTGGAGTGAACGACATGGAAGAAAATACAGAATAGAACCAGTGAAGAGCAGAGGTGCCATAGGCACAATCAGAGAACACTGTATAAACATCAGAGGTCCGCGGTTGATCAACGTCTTCCCAGCGACTATAAGAAATATTGCCGGAACAACCGTGGACATCTTCAAGAGGAAACTAGATAGTTTCCTCCAAGGAGTGCCAGACCAACCGGGCTGTGGTGGGTATGTGGGCCTGCGGACCGCTCCAAGCAACAGCCTAGTGGACCAAACTCTCACAAGTCAAGCCTGGCCTCGGGCCGGGCTTGGGGAGTAGAACAACTCCCAGAACCCCATCAAGCAGGAGTCAACCTCCACCATATCACTGCCTAATGCATTCCATTTACTAACTACTCTGACACTGAACAAGTTCTTTCTAATGTATCTGTGGCTCATTTGGGTACATAGCTTCCACCTGTGTCCCCTTGTTCGTGTGCCCCCTGTGTTAAATAATCCATCCTTGTCTTAAATGAGGGAGAGGCAGCTGGGTGGATAGCGCTTCGGATTCGTAGTCCTGAGGTTCCGGGTTCGATCCCCGGTGGAGGCGGAGACAAATGGGTAAAATGTTTTTCACCCTGATGTCCCTGTTACCTAGCAGTAAATAGGTACCTGGGAGTTAGACAGCCGCTACGGGCTGCTTCCAGGGGGTGGAGGCCTGGTCAAGGACTGGGTCGCGGGGACATTAAGCCCCGAAATCATCTCAAGAAGATAACCCTGTCAATTCTTCTGAGAATTTTGTATGTGCTGATCATGTCTCCTCGAGTTCTTCTGTCTTCCAGTGTCGTGAGGTGCATTTCCCGCAGCTTTTCCTCGTAACTCATGCCTCTTAGTTCTGGGACAAGTCTAGTGGCATACCTCTAAACTTTTCGTCTTGTGCTTGACAAGGTACGGGCTCCATGCTGGGGCCGCATACTCCAGGATTGGTCTTACATACGTGGTATACAATGTTCTGAAGGATTCCTTACACAGGTTTTTGAAGCTGCTGCGTGCCTGTGTGCGCGCGTGCGTGCGTGCGTGCATACCTGTGTGCGTGCCTGTATGCGCGCGCGTGCGTGCGTGCATACCTGTGTGGAGCAGCTGAGGAATGGCCCACACAATGACTCCTTGTACCCATATTACGTAAATATTCTTAAGGTAAATGTACAGATCTTGTGTGGAGTAAGGAATTTAGGGTCCCGTTACTTGAGTTCCTACACACACACCATTGGTCAGAATACAGCCTGTAGCATGGAAATACTACACTCGTAAGATTACTTGAGCATGACGGGCACCGTCCTAGGGCACCACCCAGGTGCCCTAGGACGGTGCCCGTCATTAAGGGCACACAGGTTCACAGTGTACAGTTGTTAATCTTCCTGTTTGAGGAGCTGTTCACATGAGACAGTTAAGCAAGTCCCAGCTGTGTCTGGGTACAAGTGACAGGATGAACGGCGCTGCCCAATACAGCGGGTTTTCTTCCTATTGGGGAGTGTTGTACATGCTGCTATGGCGGTGTGTCCACTCACAGGATGAGTGGCGCTGCCCAATACTGTCACTATGGCGGTGTGTCCACTCACAGGATGAGTGGCGCTGCCCAATACTGTCACTATGGCGGTGTGTCCACTCACAGGATGAGTGGCGCTGCCCAATACTGTCACTATGGCGGTGTGTCCACTCACAGGATGAGTGGCGCTGCCCAATACTGTCACTATGGCGGTGTGTCCACTCACAGGATGAGTGGCGCTGCCCAATACTGTCACTATGGCGGTGTGTCCACTCACAGGATGAGTGGCGCTGCCCAATACTGTCACTATGGCGGTGTGTCCACTCACAGGATGAGTGGCGCTGCCCAATACTGTCACTATGGCGGTGTGTCCACTCACAGGATGAGTGGTGCTGCCCAATACTGTCACTATGGCGGTGTGTCCACTCACAGGATGAGTGGCGCTGCCCAATACTGTCACTATGGCGGTGTGTCCACTCACAGGATGAGTGGCGCTGCCCAGTACTGTCACTATGGCGGTGTGTCCACTCACAGGATGAGTGACGCTGCCCAGTACTGTCACTATGGCGGTGTGTCCACTCACAAGATGAGTGGCGCTGCCCAATACTGTCACTATGGCGGTGTGTCCACTAACAAGATGAGTGGCGCTGCCCAATACTGTCACTATGGCGGTGTGTCCACTCACAGGATGAGTGACGCTGCCCAATACTGTCACTATGGTGGTGTGTCCACTCACAGGATGAGTGACGCGGCCCAATAAACTCGCCCCTCGGAACAAAATTAAAAAAAAAATTAAAGGTCCAATACTGATATTAAAATTACTAATTCAGTATTTTACTTAAAGCTTGAGCGGGGAGCTTGATAAAGCAGTGACCAGCAGCGCTGATCAAGCTTAGTGTACCTGTGACCAGTGATCATCCAGGCTGTGTGTGGGGGAACAGCTGGGGATCTTCCAGGCTGTGTGTGGGAGAACAGCTGGTGATCTTCCAGGCTGTGTGTGGGGGAACAGCTGGTGATCTTCCAGGCTGTGTGTGGGAGAACAGCTGGTGATCTTCCAGGCTGTGTGTGGGAGAACAGCTGGTGATCTTCCAGGCTGTGTGTGGGAGAACAGCTGGTGATCTTCCAGGCTGTGTGTGGGAGAACAGCTGGTGATCTTCCAGGCTGTGTGTGGGAGAACAGGTGGTGATCTTCCAGGCTGTGTGTGGGGCAACAGCTGGTGATCTTCCAGGCTGTGTGGGGGAGAACAGCTGGGGATCTTCCAGGCTGTGTGTGGGGGAGAACAGCTGGTGATCTTCCAGGCTGTGTGTGGGGGAGAACAGCTGGTGATCTTCCAGGCTGTGTGTGGGGGAGAACAGCTAGTGATCTTCCAGGCTGTGTGTGGGGGAGAACAGCTGGTGATCTTCCAGGCTGTGTGTGGGGGAGAACAGCTGGTGATCTTCCAGGCTGTGTGTGGGGGAGAACAGCTGGTGATCTTCCAGGCTGTGTGTGGGGGAGAACAGCTGGTGATCTTCCAGGCTGTGTGTGTGGGCTGGTGATCTTCCAGGCTGTGTGTGTGGGCTGGTGATCTTCCAGGCTGTGTGTGTGGGCTGGGGATCTTCCAGGCTGTGTGTGGGCTGGGGATCTTCCAGGCTGTGTGTGGGCTGGGGATCTTCCAGGCTGTGTGTGGGCTGGGGATCTTCCAGGCTGTGTGTGGGCTGGGGATCTTCCAGGCTGTGTGTGGGCTGGGGATCTTCCAGGCTGTGTGGGCTGGGGATCTTCCAGGCTGTGTGTGGGCTGGGGATCTTCCAGGCTGTGTGTGGGCTGGGGATCTTCCAGGCTGTGTGTGGGCTGGGGATCTTCCAGGCTGTGTGTGGGCTGGGGATCTTCCAGGCTGTGTGTGGGCTGGGGATCTTCCAGGCTGTGTGTGGGCTGGGGATCTTCCAGGCTGTGTGTGGGCTGGGGATCTTCCAGGCTGTGTGTGGGCTGGGGATCTTCCAGGCTGTGTGTGGGCTGGGGATCTTCCAGGCTGTGTGTGGGCTGGGGATCTTCCAGGCTGTGTGTGGGCTGGGGATCTTCCAGGCTGTGTGTGGGCTGGGGATCTTCCAGGCTGTGTGGGGGCTGGGGATCTTCCAGGCTGTGTGTGGGCTGGGGATCTTGCAGGCTGTGTGTGGGCTGGGGATCTTCCAGGCTGTGTGTGGGCTGGGGATCTTCCAGGCTGTGTGTGGGCTGGGGATCTTCCAGGCTGTGTGTGGGCTGGGGATCTTCCAGGCTGTGTGGGGGCTGGGGATCTTCCAGGCTGTGTGTGGGCTGGGGATCTTGCAGGCTGTGTGTGGGCTGGGGATCTTCCAGGCTGTGTGTGGGCTGGGGATCTTCCAGGCTGTGTGTGGGCTGGGGATCTTCCAGGCTGTGTGTGGGCTGGGGATCTTCCAGGCTGTGTGTGGGCTGGGGATCTTCCAGGCTGTGTGGGGGCTGGGGATCTTCCAGGCTGTGTGTGGGCTGGGGATCTTGCAGGCTGTGTGTGGGCTGGGGATCTTCCAGGCTGTGTGTGGGCTGGGGATCTTCCAGGCTGTGTGGGGGCTGGGGATCTTCCAGGCTGTGTGGGGGCTGGGGATCTTCCAGGCTGTGTGGGGGCTGGGGATCTTCCAGGCTGTGTGTGGGCTGGGGATCTTGCAGGCTGTGTGTGGGCTGGGGATCTTCCAGGCTGTGTGTGGGCTGGGGATCTTGCAGGCTGTGTGTGGGCTGGGGATCTTGCAGGCTGTGTGTGGGCTGGGGATCTTCCAGGCTGTGTGTGGGCTGGGGATCTTCCAGGCTGTGTGTGGGCTGGGGATCTTCCAGGCTGTGTGTGGGCTGGGGATCTTCCAGGCTGTGTGGGGGCTGGGGATCTTCCAGGCTGTGTGTGGGCTGGGGATCTTGCAGGCTGTGTGTGGGCTGGGGATCTTCCAGGCTGTGTGTGGGCTGGGGATCTTCCAGGCTGTGTGTGGGCTGGGGATCTTCCAGGCTGTGTGGGGGCTGGGGATCTTCCAGGCTGTGTGGGGGCTGGGGATCTTCCAGGCTGTGTGGGGGCTGGGGATCTTCCAGGCTGTGTGTGGGCGGGGATCTTCCTACCTGGCCATTGTCCTGGCTCACATCTGGCTCTCGTCACACACACACAACATCCGGCCTCAGCCCACACTGGAGGGCAGAAAAAGCCTAAGCTGCTCTCTCCTTTTGGGGATATATTTTATTATCTGAATAAGCTTACTTGGACTCGAGCCCCGGCTTAGGCTCTTGCTTTCATTTCCTGCCGCGCGGTGATGTAATTGTGTTGCTTTAGACTGTTTCCTCTCCTCTGGCCGTGTTGTTTCGTCTCTCTCTTATCTGGTCTGTTTGTATAGTTCCATTTTTGTCGACACGTGGTTGTGTCTGGGTGTGGGTGTCCCTCTTGTTTAGTCCCTGTGTGTTGTGTCGGGACACCCACACCTGGTCCACACACCGCCCGGTGTGGGTGTCCCTCGTGTTTAGTCCCTGTGTGTTGTGTCGGGACACCCACACCTGGTCCACACACCGCCCGGTGTGGGTGTCCCTCGTGTTTAGTCCCTGTGTGTTGTGTCGGGACACCCACACCTGGTCCACACACCGCCCGGTGTGGGTGTCCCTCGTGTTTAGTCCCTGTGTGTTGTGTCGGGACACCCACACCTGGTCCACACACCACCCGGTGTGTGTGTCCCTCGTGTTTAGTCCCTGTGTGTTGTGTCGGGACACCCACACCTGGTCCACACACCGCCCGGTGTGTGTGTCCCTCGTGTTTAGTCCCTGTGTGTTGTGTCGGGACACCCACACCTGGTCCACACACCGCCCGGTGTGTGTGTCCCTCGTGTTTAGTCCCTGTGTGTTGTGTCGGGACACCCACACCTGGTCCACACACCGCCCGGTGTGTGTGTCCCTCGTGTTTAGTCCCTGTGTGTTGTGTCGGGACACCCACACCTGGTCCACACACCACCCGGTGTGTGTGTCCCTCTTGTTTAGTCCCTGTGTGTTGTGTCGGGACACCCACACCTGGTCCACACACCGCCCGGTGTGGGTGTGGGTGTGGGTGGGTGGGTGTGAGTGTGGGTGTATTGAGCTAGTTGTATTCATCTAGTTGTGCTTGCGGTGGTTGAGCTCTGCTCTTTCGGCCCGCCTCTCAACTGTCAGTCAACTGTTTCTACTATTCCCCCCCCCCTAGGAAGCAGCCCGTGACAGCTGACTAACTCCCAGGTACCTATTTGCTGCTAGGTAACAGGGGCATAGGGTGAAAGAAATTCTGCCCATCGTTTTTCGCCGGCGCCGTGGATCGAACCGGGACCACAGGATCACGCGTCCAGCGTGTTGTCCGCTCGGCCACCGGCTCCCCTAATGGGGTGTGGGTCTGTGGGTGTATGTGCTTGCGTGCGTGCGTATATGAGTGAACGTTGACCGCTGAAAGAGAAAATTTGAGTATGAAGAAGGCGGGTAGTGTGATGTAGTTACTGAGTGAAGGAGCTGAAGGGAGCCGGTCGGCCGAGCGGACAGCACGCTGGACTTGTGATCCTGTGGTCCCGGATTCGATCCCGGGCGCCGGCGAGAAACAATGGGCAGAGATTCTTTCACCCTATGCCCCTGTTACCTAGCTGTAAAATAGGTACCTGGGTGTTAGTCAGCTGTCACGGGCTGCTTCCTGGGGGTGGAGGCCTGGTCGAGGACCGGGCCGCGAGGACACTAAAGCCCCGAAATCATCCCAAGATAACCCAAGCTGCCAACTACAATGTAATGTGCTGCTGCTGGTGGTGGTGGTGGCTGGTGGTGGCTGGTGATGGTGGTGGCTGGTGATGGTGGTGGTGGCTGGTGGTGGCTGGTGATGGTGGTGGTGGCTGGTGATGGTGGTGGTGACTGGTGATGGTGGTGGCTGGTGGTGGCTGGTGATGGTGGTGGTGGCTGGTGATGGTGGTGGTGGCTGGTGGTGGTGGTGGTGACTGGTGATGGTGGTGGCTGGTGATGGTGGTGGTGGTGGTGGCTGGTGGTGGCTGGTGATGGTGGTGGTGACTGGTGATGGTGGTGGCTGGTGATGGTGGTGGTGGTGGTGGCTGGTGGTGGCTGGTGATGGTGGTGGCTGGTGATGGTGGCGGCTGGTGGTGGTGGTGGCGGCTGGTGATGGTGGTGGCTGGTGGTGGTGGCTGGTGATGGTGGTGGCTGCTGATGGTGGTGGTGACTGGTGATGGTGGTGGCTGGTGGTGGCTGGTGATGGTGGTGGCTGGTGATGGTGGTGGCTGGTGATGGTGGTGGCTGGTGATGGTGGTGACTGGTGATGGTGGTGACTGGTGATGGTGGTGACTGGTGATGGTGGTGACTGGTGATGGTGGTGGCTGCTGATGGTGGTGACTGCTGATGGTGGTGGCTGCTGATGGTGGTGACTGCTGATGGTGGTGACTGGTGATGGTGGTGACTGGTGGTGGCTGGTGATGGTGGTGGCTGGTGATGGTGGTGGCTGGTGATGGTGGTGACTGCTGATGGTGGTGACTGGTGATGGTGGTGACTGGTGGTGGTGGTGACTGGTGATGGTGGTGACTGGTGATGGTGGTGACTGGTGATGGTGGTGGCTGCTGATGGTGGTGGCAGGTGATGGTGGTGACTGGTGGTGGCTGGTGATGGTGGTGGCTGGTGATGGTGGTGGCTGGTGATGGTGGTGACTGGTGTTGGTGGTGACTGGTGATGGTGGTGGCTGCTGATGGTGGTGACTGGTGATGGTGGTGACTGGTGATGGTGGTGGCTGCTGATGGTGGTGGCTGGTGATGGTGGTGACTGGTGATGGTGGTGGCTGGTGATGGTGGTGGCTGCTGATGGTGGTGGCTGCTGATGGTGGTGGCTGGTGGTGGTGGTGACTGGTGGTGGCTGGTGACTGGTGGTGGCTGGTGATGGTGGTGACTGGTGATGGTGGTGACTGGTGATGGTGGTGACTGGTGGTGGCTGGTGATGGTGGTGGCTGCTGATGGTGGTGGCTGGTGGTGGTGGTGACTGGTGGTGGCTGGTGATGGTGGTGGCTGGTGATGGTGGTGGTGACTGGTGGTGGTGGTGACTGGTGGTGGCTGGTGATGGTGGTAGCTGGTGATGGTGGTGGCTGCTGATGGTGGTGGTGACTGGTGATGGTGGTGGCTGGTGAAGGTGGTGGCTGGTGATGGTGGTGACTGGTGATGGTGGTGACTGGTGATGGTGGTGACTGGTGATGGTGGTGACTGGTGATGGTGGTGACTGGTGATGGTGGTGACTGGTGATGGTGGTGACTGGTGATGGTGGTGACTGGTGATGGTGGTGGCTGCTGATGGTGGTGGCTGCTGATGGTGGTGACTGGTGATGGTGGCGGCTGGTGATGGTGGCGGTGGTGGCTGGTGGTGGCTGGTGATGGTGGTGGCTGGTGATGGTGGCGGCTGGTGGTGGTGGTGGCGGCTGGTGATGGTGGTGGCTGGTGGTGGTGGCTGGTGATGGTGGTGGCTGCTGATGGTGGTGGTGACTGGTGATGGTGGTGGCTGGTGGTGGCTGGTGATGGTGGTGGCTGGTGATGGTGGTGGCTGGTGATGGTGGTGGCTGGTGATGGTGGTGGCTGGTGATGGTGGTGACTGGTGATGGTGGTGACTGGTGATGGTGGTGACTGGTGATGGTGGTGACTGGTGATGGTGGTGACTGGTGATGGTGGTGGCTGCTGATGGTGGTGACTGCTGATGGTGGTGGCTGCTGATGGTGGTGACTGCTGATGGTGGTGACTGGTGATGGTGGTGACTGGTGGTGGCTGGTGATGGTGGTGGCTGGTGATGGTGGTGGCTGCTGATGGTGGTGACTGCTGATGGTGGTGACTGGTGATGGTGGTGACTGGTGGTGGTGGTGACTGGTGATGGTGGTGACTGGTGATGGTGGTGACTGGTGATGGTGGTGGCTGCTGATGGTGGTGGCAGGTGATGGTGGTGACTGGTGGTGGCTGGTGATGGTGGTGGCTGGTGATGGTGGTGGCTGGTGATGGTGGTGACTGGTGTTGGTGGTGACTGGTGATGGTGGTGGCTGCTGATGGTGGTGACTGGTGATGGTGGTGACTGGTGATGGTGGTGGCTGCTGATGGTGGTGGCTGGTGATGGTGGTGACTGGTGATGGTGGTGGCTGGTGATGGTGGTGGCTGCTGATGGTGGTGGCTGCTGATGGTGGTGGCTGGTGGTGGTGGTGACTGGTGGTGGCTGGTGATGGTGGTGACTGGTGATGGTGGTGACTGGTGATGGTGGTGACTGGTGATGGTGGTGACTGGTGGTGGCTGGTGATGGTGGTGGCTGCTGATGGTGGTGGCTGGTGGTGGTGGTGACTGGTGGTGGCTGGTGATGGTGGTGGCTGGTGATGGTGGTGGTGACTGGTGGTGGCTGGTGATGGTGGTAGCTGGTGATGGTGGTGGCTGCTGATGGTGGTGGTGACTGGTGATGGTGGTGGCTGGTGAAGGTGGTGGCTGGTGATGGTGGTGACTGGTGATGGTGGTGACTGGTGATGGTGGTGACTGGTGATGGTGGTGACTGGTGATGGTGGTGACTGGTGATGGTGGTGACTGGTGATGGTGGTGACTGGTGAGGGTGGTGACTGGTGATGGTGGTGACTGGTGATGGTGGTGACTGGTGATGGTGGTGACTGGTGATGGTGGTGGCTGCTGATGGTGGTGACTGGTGATGGTGGTGACTGGTGGCGGCTGCTGATGGTGGTGGCTGGTGATGGTGGTGACTGGTGATGGTGGTGGCTGCTGATGGTGGTGGTGACTGGTGATGGTGGTGGCTGGTGATGGTGGTGGCTGCTGATGGTGGTGGCTGGTGGTGGTGGTGGCTTGTGGTGGTGGTGACTGGTGATGGTGGTGGCTGGTGATGGTGGTGGTGGTGACTGGTGATGGTGGTGGCTGGTGGTGGTGGTGACTGGTGATGGTGGTGACTGGTGATGGTGGTGGCTGCTGGTGGTGGTGGTGACTGGTGATGGTGGTGGTGGTGGTGGTGGTGGTGCACATTAGGTTACCCAGTGCTCTCTGGGTCATCGTGTGTACCTAAGGCTTCCAGTAATACCGTAATGGTCGCTATCCTATTATAATGACGGTCAGTCTTGACAGCTGCACATTAAGCTGGATCTTGACGATTTCCTCAGTATTTGTTTCTCTTACCACGCCCGTTTTAGTTCCTTACTTAATTGTACAGGATTATATATATATATATATATATATATATATATATATATATATATATATGTATATATATATATATATATATATATATATATATATATTTATATATATATATATATATATATACAACTGTGGGTCCTTACAATTGCACCTCTCTGGTGCTATTGTAGGGACCCACAGCCTCGAAGAAGAAAATAAAGAGTATTCAGAGAAGACCTTGTGTATTTACACTGAACACTTTAATCTTTTCCTCTCTTACCACCCCTATTCTTTTATTTATTAATCCTTGTTTTATTTTATTTTATTGCATTGCTACAGTTTACAGAGAACACACACATATGCAGGCGATGAGTCACAATAACCTGGCTAAAGTATGTTGACCAGACCACACACTAGAAGGTGAAGGGACGACCACGTTTCGCTCCGTCCTGGACCATTCTCAAGTCAATTCATAATCGATATTATATATATATATATATATATATGTCGTACCTAGTAGCCAGAATGCACTTCTCAGCCTACTATGCAAGGCCCGATTTGCCTAATAAGCCAAGTTTTCATGAATTAATATATTTTCTCAAATTTTTTTCTTATGAAATGATAAAGCTACCCATTTCATTATGTATGAGGTTATTTTTTTTTATTGGAGTTAAAATTAACGTAGATATATGACCGAACCTAACCAACCCTACCTAACCTAACCTAACCTATCTTTATAGGTTAGGTTAGGTAGCGGAAAAAGTTAGGTTAGGTTAGGTAGGTTAGGTAGTCGAAAAAACATTAATTCATGAAAACTTGGCTTATTAGGCAACTCAGGCTTTGCATAGTAGGCTGAGAAGTGCGTTCTCGCTACTAGGTACGACATTATAATATATATAATATATATAATATATATATATACCCTAACTATCGACCTATTTGTATTTATAAATTTATTTTCATATGACCACATTGATTGTGCCGTTGATCTTACACTGAATGCTTCCTATGCTTCTATTTTCTTAGTATCAGTATCAAAAAGAACAATCAAGTTACCAAAATTCATGTTAAAGAAACTCTAATAATTATTGATGGATTTATTTTTACGACATTTCGCTCCTCTCTGGAACATGATGTAAAGAATGAATACATTGATGAGTAATAGAGAATACATGATGTACACTTCTTCTCGTTAAATACACATGAGAGAGTCGGAGGTGTGTTTGGGGTGAGGTGAAAGGCCAGTCAAACACAAGGTTAGGGGATAAGGTCTCTTAACATAGGGAAAGAAATGGGTTTGGGCCAGTTAACAGTTGGGTAACACTGTGGTGGAGACCACAGTCTTACTGTGGTCTCCAGAGTAAGACCTGAGGACTCTGTAAGACTGTGGTCACAGTCTTACAGAGTCCTCATTACCTGCTGATGTTCGGGGCGAGGTCTGGGTCTCAGTGTCGGAAAGGAACACAAGGCGTTTTTCTCTATATTTAATGTGGGTCTTTTTTTCATTGTAAGTATAGCTTCCAGGATTTGCAAATCAAAGAAGTGTATAGTGTTGATAATGACCAGTATGGTGTACGGTGTTATATTGATCAGGATGATGTGGTGTTATAGTGAATATGATGGTGAACACTATAAGCTCAACTAATAGGATCGCGTTTGTGTGATGGTTCAGGAGTGGTGTGGGTGGCTCGTTCAACGGGGAATTGTTGTTGTGGTAGTGGTGGTGGTGGTGGAAGTGGTGATGACAGCGTGAGGCAGTCAAGAGATAAGAGATAGCTTTAAAGTTATCAGCGACGTCGCTGGACATCCGGCAGACTCTTGCATCCCCCCGCGCCTCATCCTGGCTCTGGTGCTGGTGGTGCTGCTGCTGGTGCTGGTGGTGCTGCTGCTGGTGCTGCTTGCTGGTGGTGCTGCTTGGTGCTGCTTGCTGCTGGTGCTGCTGGTGCTGCTGCTGGTGCTGCTTGCTGGTGGTGCTGCTTGGTGCTGCTTGCTGCTGGTGCTGCTTGGTGCTGCTTGCTGCTGGTGGTGCTTGGTGCTGCTGGTGGTGCTGGGCTGCTTGCTGCTGCTGGTGCTGCTTGGTGCTGCTTGCTGCTGCTGGTGCTGGGCTGCTTGCTGCTGCTGGTGCTGGGCTGCTTGCTGCTGCTTGGTGCTGCTTGCTGCTGCTGGTGCTGGGCTGCTTGCTGCTGCTGGTGCTGGTGCTGCTTGCTGCTGCTGGTGCTGGGCTGCTTGCTGCTGCTGGTGCTGCTTGGTGCTGCCTGCTGGTGCTGCTTGCTGCTGCTGGTGCTGGGCTGCTTGCTGCTGCTGGTGCTGCTGCTGCTGCTGCTTGGTGCTGCTGCTGGTGGTGCTTGGTGCTGCTGCTGGTGCTGGGCTGCTTGCTGCTGCTGGTGCTGCTTGCTGCTGCTGGTGCTGCTTGGTGCTGCTTGCTGCTGCTGGTGCTGCTTGGTGCTGCTGCTGCTGCTGCTGGTGCTTGGTGCTGCTGCTGCTGCTGGTGGTGCTTGGTGCTGCTGCTGGTGGTGCTGGGCTGCTTGCTGCTGGTGGTGCTGGGCTGCTTGCTGCTGGTGGTGCTTGGTGCTGCTGCTGCTGGTGGTGCTGGGCTGCTTGCTGCTGGTGGTGCTTGGTGCTGCTGCTGCTGGTGGTGCTGGGCTGCTTGCTGCTGGTGGTGCTGGGCTGCTTGCTGCTGCTGCTGGTGGTGCTGGGCTGCTTGCTGCTGGTGGTGCTTGGTGCTGCTGCTGCTGGTGGTGCTGGGCTGCTTGCTGCTGGTGGTGCTGGGCTGCTTGCTGCTGCTGGTGGTGGTGCTGGGCTGCTTGCTGCTGCTGCTGGTGGTGGTGCTGGGCTGCTTGCTGCTGGTGGTGCTGGGCTGCTTGCTGCTGCTGCTGCTGCTGGTGCAGCTTGCTGTGGTGGTGGTGGTGTAGACCAGGACGGGTAGCGGATTGGGCAAGTGTTCTTATATTTGTGAATCTAATACAGGTGTGAAGGGTAGAGTAGGAAGGAGAGGCTCTCAGTATTATGTTACACCAAGCGCCTTCCTGCGGGGCACTGAAGGAATTTCCCCAGCGCCACCTTATATAAACGTCTTACTGCTGAGCTAATCGCCTCACCTGTTACTTACAATTACAGAATTACAAAAACGAGATGGAAAGACACTTCGCTGAGAGGGAGACATACAGCCGGATCAGTGACGGGAACACAGCCGGATCAGTGACGGGAACACAGCCGGATCAGTGACGGGAACACAGCCGGATCAGTGACGGGAACACAGCCGGATCAGTGACGGGAACACAGCCGGATCAGTGACGGGAACACAGCCGGATCAGTGACGGGAACACAGCCGGATCAGTGACGGGAACACAGCCGGATCAGTGACGGGAACACAGCCGGATCAGTGACGGGAACACAGCCGGATCAGTGACGGGAACACAGCCGGATCAGTGACGGGAACACAGCCGGATCAGTGACGGGAACACAGCCGGATCAGTGACGGGAACACAGCCGGATCAGTGACGGGAACACAGCCGGATCAGTGACGGGAACACAGCCGGATCAGTGACGGGAACACAGCCGGATCAGTGACGGGAACACAGCCGGATCAGTGACGGGAACACAGCCGGATCAGTGACGGGAACACAGCCGGATCAGGGCCGGGAACACAGCCGGATCAGTGACGGGAATACAGCCGGATCAGTGACGGGAACACAGCCGGATCACGGACGGGAACACAGCCGGATCACGGACGGGAACACAGCCGGATCACGGACGGGAACACAGCCGGATCACGGACGGGAACACAGCCGGATTAGGGACGGGAACACAGCCGGATCAGGGCCGGATCAGAGACGGAACACAGCCGGATCAGTGACGGGAACACAGCCGGATCAGAGACGGAACACAGCCGGATCAGTGACGGGAACACAGCCGGATCAGAGACGGAAACACAGCCGGATCAGTGACGGGAACACAGCCGGATCAGAGACGGAAACACAGCCGGATCAGGGCCGGATCAGAGACGGAACACAGCCGGATCAGTGACGGGAACACAGCCGGATCAGAGACGGAAACACAGCCGGATCAGTGACGGGAACACAGCCGGATCAGTGACGGGAACACAGCCGGATCAGTGACGGGAACACAGCCGGATCAGAGACGGAAACACAGCCGGATCAGTGACGGGAACACAGCCGGATCAGTGACGGGAACACGGCCGGATTAGGGACGGGAACACAGCCGGATCAGTGACGGGAACACAGCCGGATCAGAGACGGAAACAGCCTTGACAAATACCCAGCTAAGGAGCAGAAAGTTAGTGCTGAAACTCCTCGAGAACAAACGCGGGGACACAACAGATGGTCATATGAGAACAACGGCAAGAGACGTTTACATACCTTTGGAACCAGCGACCCCGAGCCACCACCACCACCTACCTGAAACAACCCCAGCAACAAGAACGAGGCAGGGGTGACCGCTCCTAAGCGGCTGCAACGTGCCCCAAGTCCCATCGACTGGATATACGCAGCACTCCTGAAGCCACTCCTACGTCTGCTCCCTGAGAGGCTGAGAGACACGACAGACTTCCTCACCCAACTCAAGGAGCTAAGTGAGAACGCAGAGGGCCGATGGACAGGACGTGTACTACAGGTACATAGATGACATGTTTGGGGCCAAAGATGTCATTGAGCCCATTACCTCAATGGGGTGGGGCTCAACTGGGTGACGTGGTTGTGGGGTGGGCTCATCTGGGTGACGTGGTTGTGGGGTGGGGCTCAACTGGGTGACGTGGTTGTGGGGTGGGCTCAACTGGGTGACGTGGTGGTGGGGTGGGCTCAACTGGGTGACGTGGTTGTGGGGTGGGGCTCAACTGGGTGCCGTGGAGGTGGGGTGGGCTCAACTGGGTGATGTGGTTGTGGGGTGGGGCTCAACTGGGTGACGTGGTTGTGGGGTGGGCTCAACTGGGTGACGTGGAGGTGGGGTGGGCTCAACTGGTGAGGGTTGTGAGCGCCAGAGTTGTGAGCGCCGCCATCTGCAGCAACGCTGATTGGCCATTATTGACAAACAGGAATTAGATTAGTAGCCCAGAGAGCGAGTGCCATTTAGAGGTATTGGAGTGGCGCTGTGCTCAGTACCTTGCCCGAGTGGTGCTGTGCTCAGTACCTTGCCCGAGTGGTGCAGTGCTCGGCACGGGCCTGAGTGGCGGCGCTGGGCTCGGCACGGGCCTGAGTGGCGGCGCTGGGCTCGGCACGGGCCTGAGTGGCGGCGCTGGGCTCGGCACGGGCCTGAGTGGCGGCGCTGGGCTCGGCACGGGCCTGAGTGGCGGCGCTGGGCTCGGCACGGGCCTGAGTGGCGGCGCTGGGCTCGGCACGGGCCTGAGTGGCGGCGCTGGGCTCGGCACGGGCCTGAGTGGCGGCGCTGGGCTCGGCACGGGCCTGAGTGGCGGCGCTGGGCTCGGCACGGGCCTGAGTGGCGGCGCTGGGCTCGGCACGGGCCTGAGTGGCGGCGCTGGGCTCGGCACGGGCCTGAGTGGCGGCGCTGGGCTCGGCACGGGCCTGAGTGGCGGCGCTGGGCTCGGCACGGGCCTGAGTGGCGGCGCTGGGCTCGGCACGGGCCTGAGTGGCGGCGCTGGGCTCGGCACGGGCCTGAGTGGCGGCGCTGGGCTCGGCACGGTCCTGAGTGGCGCTGGGCTCAGTCGTTTCGTCTCCATAAAGACCTTTGTAATATATGATAGGTTGTCAGCCGTAAGGACATGTTGGGCGCGGGGTGATGAGCAAGGTTGGTGTTGGTGCAGGTGTTGTGAGGCGGCCTGGCTAGTTACCCTCATGACTCATGCTTCCACCTCCCCGTCACCTCACCACACTACACCTCACCACACTACACCTCACCACACTACACCTCACCACACTACACCTCACCACACTACACCTCACCACACTACACCTCACCACTCTACACCTCACCACACTACAACTCACCACACTACAACTCACCTCACTACACCTCACCACACTACACCTCACCACTCTACACCTCACCACACTACACCTCACCACACTACACCTCACCACACTACACCTCACCACACTACACCTCACCACTCTACAACTCACCACACTACACCTCACCACTCTACAACTCACCATACTACACCTCACCACACTACACCTCACCACTCTACAACTCACCATACTACACCTCACCACACTACACCTCACCACTCTACACCTCACCACACTACACCGCACCACTCATCCGTTATGGCGTGTGAGCTGAACCTCAACAAATGTGCAGCTGTGGAGCGAGAAGTCAATCCTGGGGTTCAATAGTCAGTGTCAACAAATCCACAAGGGCCGTGACGAGGATTCGAACCTATTGTGATTTGTGTGTGTAGTGTAGTCAGTGAGAGTTTGTTATCGTGTGTGTGACTAGTCAGCTCTCCTTTACCACATTACATATATATGTATACAGTGAATACATCCAGATTCCACAACTTTAAGACTATACATATGTTGGCAGATAAATGGCTGTTAAAATTTAACCCCGGCAAGTGTAAGGTAACGAAGATGGGACAGATAATTAGGACACCAGAAGAAATAAACACAATTTTGGGAAGACGATGGCAGGAGTCTGGTGGAGGGGGAAAGACTTGAGAGAAGACGTAATAGTGACACCTGTTAGTGATAGTAGTTAAGAGCAGGTGAACAGGGTGACGCCATTATCGCCCCCCCCCCCCCCCCCCGCCACCACCACCGCCTGCTCCACCACCACCGCCTGCTCCACCACCGCCAGTGTCGTCTACAAGTATTCCTTGTAAAGTGGTGGAGAAAGTAATCAGTTGGAGCAGTGGAAGAGGATCGACTTTGTGACCAAACATCATCAGGGATTTACAAACGGAAAGTCGTGGCTGACAAACTTCGTCGAGTTTTACGACAAGGTTATTAAAATAAGACAGGAAAGGGAATGTTGGGTAGACTGTTTTCCTAGACTGTCAAAACACATGTGCCACAGTTCCCCATGCAAGACTGTTGTTCAAGATGGAGAACCAGGCTGGGGTACCTGGGGGAACAGTGCACTGGGTAAGGCAGTATCTAAAGGAGAGAAAACAGTCAGTCAGAGAGGAGGTTTCGAGCTGAAGGAATGTAACAAGTGGAGTCCCACAAGGCTCTGTCCTGGGACCACTGCTGTTCCCACTGCTGAACCACCTGCCCGAGGGAGTGAGTTCGGACATGTTAGTGTTTGCAGATAATGCAAAGCTGATGAGGAACGTGAAAACAAATGAGGCTTGCTGGATGTTACGGGAGGACTTTGAAAATCCAGGAGTGGTCAAACAAATGGTTGCTGGAATTCAATCCCAACACGTTTAAGGTAATGAGGCTGGTAAAGGGAGAGAGGAGATCAGACGGCATCTACATCATAAAGGGAAGACAACTACGGGAGTCAGAAAAAGATACCCCCCGCAAGCATAACTAGGTGAGTACAACTGACCACTATGATAAAATCACTGAGGCATTAGAAGAAAAACAGACGGCATATGTGGGCTACACGGACTTGGGAAAGGCATTCAATAAACATGACCTTGGAGTGATAGCACACAAAATGAGGTCAGTGGGAATAACTGGTAAAACTGGATTTACCAGTTATTCCCATATGCTGGATGGGAATAACGCTGGATACTCAGTTTTCTGTCGAACAGAACACAGAGTTACGGTTGTGTTCTGTTACGGTTACGGTTAGAGTACGGTTGTGTTGTGTGTGTCGAACAGAACACAACCGTACATAATAGAGTCCAAGCGCAGTTAAAGGCTCTGTACCTCATGGTACAGTCCTTGCACTACTGCTTTTCTTTATTCTCATATCAGATATAGACAAAAATACAAAACACAGCTTCGTATCATCCTTTGCAAATGACAAAAAATCTGCATGAAATTACTTGTGTTGAAGACATTGAAAAGCTACAATAAGTGAAGTTTTCGACTGGGCAGCAGAAAATAACATGACCTAAAAAGTGATAAATGCCAGGTAGTGATGCAGACGACGAGTCACAATAACGTGGCTCAAGATACGAGCACCAAACCACACATCAGAAGATGGAGAAACGAATTAGGTGCGATTTCAGATACTCGGGTACGGTAAAAATTAACACCCTAAACAGGGTACGAAACAATAAAATCTGCCCATAGTAGGAAGGCAACATGTCAAGGATTTGGGAATAATGATGTCTGATGACCTAACGTTTAGGGAGCATAACCAAGCAAATATTGCGACAGCCAGAAAAATGATAGGATGGATTACGAGAACTTTCAAATCCAGGGATCCCATCACAATGGTTGTACTCTTCAAGTCACTTGTGCTGTCCCGTCTCGAGTACTGCTCAGTACTCACTTCCCCCTTCAGAGCAGGAGAGATTGCTGAAATAGAGGGAATACAGAGAACATATACGGCACGCATAGACGCGATAAAACACCTAAATTATTGGGATCGTCTCAAAGCTCTCCAAATGTACTCACTAGAAAGGAGACGAGAGAGATGTCAAATAATATACACATGGAAAATACTGGAAGGAAAGGTCCCAAATCTGCACAGTAAAATAACAACGTACTGGAGTGAACGATATGGAAAAAAATGCAGAATAGAACCAGTGAAGAGCAGAGGTGCCATAGGCACAATCAGAGAACACTGTATAAACATCAGGGGTCCGCGGTTGTTCAACGTCCTCCCAGCGAGTATAAGAAATATTGCCGGAACAACCGTGGACATCTTCAAGAGAAAACTAGATTGTTTTCTAAAAAAAAGTGCCGGACTAACCGGGCTGTGGTGGATATGTGGGCCTGCGGGCCGCTCCAAGCAACAGCCTGGTGGACCAAACTCTCACAAGTCAAGCCTGGCTTCGGGCCAGGCTTGGGGAGTACAAGAACTCCCAGAACCCCATCAAGCAGGTACACTAGACGATAGAAGAAACAGGTGTTCTGGACGACATCCTAACAATTTACCCAAAATTTGCTTCTCCATTTTAAAGAATGAGGAACAATTTTATTTATATTACTTCTAAGCTGTATCACTAATGAACCCATCCCTGCCCTTGTGCGGCAGTGTACAGTAGAAAGTTGTTTTCACATATCCATACATTAAAACATTGATTGTTACCATGATATATATGTGCTTCAGCCTACAGTTTAGACCTATTGTCTTATGTATGACCCTCTGTCCTGCGTGACAGTGAATACTAGCATTATCCTCACTTTAATAAGACTATCAACATCCTCAGATTAGGCAAAATTGTAATTAATTTTGTCAATAAAGACGTTAATAATAATAATAGAAGAAACAGAGGGGATAGTATGACAACTCTGTCATAATTTTAAGGGGAACAGACAAGGTGGATAAGGATAGCTTTTAAAAGTAAGAGAAAGTAGGTGGAGAGGACACAGGTGGAAGCTGGACACGCCAACGAGTGTAAGAGATGTAAGGAAATATTGGTCGCCAGTACAGGCGGTCAACACGGAGTGTAGTGAAGGTAGTTGTGGAAGCCACCTCCACCCACAACTTTATGGCCACATTCGACAAGTAATATGAACGTTAGAATAGTTGGTGTTACAGGTACAAGGAGGGTAGTAGGCGGGGCACAAAGACCTACATCTCACTCCCTCGTAGTCACTGTGAGGTAATAATATTTACAATAATAATTACCTAAGTACCACCATCACCACCACCATCACCACCACTATCACCACCACCATCACCACCACAGCCACCACTCAGTGAAGTATCGACCAGCGCAAGCTCTCTCTTGTTCTCTCTTCCCTATCCCCTTCCCCTCTCCCCCTCCCCGACTCCTCTCTCTCCCCACTTCTCTCTCCCACCCCCTCTCATCTCTCCCCCCCCTCTCCCCTCCACCCCTCCCCCCCCTCCCAACTCTTCAGACCGAAGACGAGAGAGGTATACACACATAATATATATACAGTATGCAAGATACTTGAAGGCCAGCTCCCAAATTTGCACAGTAAAATAACCACATACTGGAGTGGACGATAAGGAAGGAAATGCAGAATAGAACCAGTGAAGAGCAGAGGTGCCATAGGCACAATCAGAGAACACTGTATAGACATCAGAGGTCCGCGGTTGTTCAACACCCTCCCAGCTAGCATTACAAATATTGTCAATACAAAAGTAGAAGTATTTAAGAGAAAATGAGAGAACTTCGGTTGGCGGTTGCTGACCAACCGGGTTGTAGTGTGTGGGGTCCTGCGGGCCTCTCCAGGCAATAGCCTGTTACACCAAGTTACCACAAGTCACCATAACCTGGCCCCGGGCCCGCCTTGGGGAGTAGAAGAGCTCCCACACACCCCCTCTCTCTCCTCCCCCACCCCCCCTATCTCTCCTCCCTCCCCCGTTGAAGCTATATTTCAGGATATCATCAACGTGCATTACTGTATCTCATGTATCATAATTTCCCCATCATGCACCAGTCTATCCTGGTGCATGGTGCGCGCACACACACACACACACACATATATATATATATATATATATATATATATATATATATATATATATATATATATATATATATATATGTCGTACCTAATAGCCAGAATGCACTTCTCAGCCTACTATGCAAGGCCCGATTTGCCTAATAAGCCAAGTTTTCATGAACTAATGTTTTTTCGACTACCTAACCTAACCTATAAAGATAGGTTAGGTTAGGTTAGGTAGGGTTGGTTAGGTTCTGTCATATATCTTCGTTAATTTTAACTCCAATAAAAAAAATTGACCTCATACATAATGAAATGGGTAGCTTTATCATTTCATAAGAAAAAAATTAGAGAAAATATATTAATTCAGGAAAACTTGGCTTATTAGGCAAATCGGGCCTTGCATATTAGGCTGAGAAGTGCGTTCTGGCTACTAGGTACGACATAGATATATATATATATATATATATATATACACAATATATGCGAACAAGCTTGAATGGGCCCCAAGCCAATATGCAACTGAAAACTCCATACACACCAGAAGGATTCGAACCCAGAACCCAGACAGCCACGAACACTATTCAACAATGGAGCCGGTCGGCCGAGCGGACAGCACGCTGGACTTGTGATCCTGTGGTCCCGGGTTCGATCCCGGGCGCCGGCGAGAAACAATGGGCAGAGTTTCTTTCATCCTATGCCTCTGTTACCTAGCAGTAAAATAGGTACCTGGGTGTTAGTCAGCTGTCACGGGCTGCTTCCTGGGAGTGGAGGCCTGGTCGAGGACCGGGCCGCGAAGACACTAAAGCCCCGAAATCATCTCAAGATAACCTCAAGATAACATAGCGTACCCGGTTCCTTAACCACTCGACCAACCGTGACTGTACAAAAGTCATTGGTTGCCGAGGCTATACCCTGGAAACACAAACCGAAACTGTCTCTATTTTCCGCTTGTTACAACTTGTAATAAAGTTGTTACATCTTGGTTTAACGTGTTTATGACGTATTTGAACGTTGTTACAACTTGCTATATTGGTTGTTATAACTGGTTAGGAGGGGTTAAATCATATTCGAACGTTGTACCAACGTCGTAGTTTCGGTGTGTGTTTGGCGGGTATCCCCAAGGACCCGACAGCACTTGGTGGTAAGCTTGGGCATAGATACTTCATCGAATCAACACATTTTGTGGTGATTGTTCCACAACTGGGAGTCGTCTGTGAGGAAGACAACACAGACAAAAATCAAAAGATACTATTGACACTTTACTATAAAAACAAGAAAACGGCCAACCTACTCAGACTCTCCAGACACCAAACACAACGCCTTGAAAGAAACCATCGTCGTCTATGCCTTCACATGCCCACTTGGGGACTGTCAGCCCCAAAGATCTCAGTATATAGGCAAGACAACAATGTCTTTCTCTAGGCACAAACAACAGGGCTCCATCTAGGATCATATAATCTCCTCTCACAACCAGACCATCACCAGAAAAATCTTAACAAGCAACACAGAAATCATCGATAGATACAGTGATAGCAGGAGACTCGACATCAGTTAGGCACTACACATCAAAAAGTCAACACCAGCAATCAACAGCCAAATAACACAACTATATTCTATCCACTTGAAGACCCCGAACCAACGTAGCAGCAGCAAGAGCAATATATAGCAATATAGAAGCAGCATATATGCAATATACCAATTGATTCGTGTTCTATCTTTTGCCACCTCTACTAAAACCATTTGTCATATCACCTCACTCAAAAACGAATATAAGCATGAAATGATGTGTGTGAAAATCAGTCTTTGAAAATGTGAGAAGTCCTTACGAAACGCTATTAGGCGTCACACCATAAATAAAAATGTGAAAATGAACTTTGGAGAGTTAACTTTTCAATTACCCCCGACAGTGAAGAAAAAAGTTAGAAATATTGAAAAGATTCGTGTTAGAATCAATAATGTTATACTTTCGGTCATATTCAACAACATATGTTTACAAGAAAGACTGCTACCAAAATGCTGCCCATTCATACACTCATGCTTCCGCCACACTCATGCTTTGACAGAGCCTACCTAAATTATTCACATCTATTTGGTTCACAACACCCCTCCTCGACATCTATCTCTCCCCCCCCCCCCTTCCCCTAACCACTTGGGCTGGACGGTAGAGCGACGGTCTCGCTTCATGCAGGTCGGCGTTCTATCCCCGACCGTTCAAGTGGTTAGCCACCATTCCTTCCCTCCCGTCCCATCCCAAATCTTTATCCTGACCCCATCCCAGTGCTATATAGTCGTAATGGCTTGGCGCTTTCTCCAGAATATTCCCTCTCCTCCTCCTCCTACCTAGAAGGCCCCTCAGAGTCTCCCCTCACTCCCGCTGCTACATAAACCTGGTCAAGTGCCAGCTATGACGCAGCACCGCTCCTGTGCCAGGTAAGTTACGGGATCACCATAGCCCGTGCTACCTGGAACTTGTTACGAGTGGCTGAATCTATAACAAGAAGAAGTCAGCTATGAGAAGCTTAGTCTGCCCCTTGCCTTCCCTCCCCCCCCCCTTTCCCTGCGTCCCGCACACCTGTCTCTCCCTGCGTCCTGCACACCTGTCTCTGCGTCCTGCACACCTGTCTCTCTCTGTGTCCTGCACACCTGTCTCTCTCTGTGTCCTGCACACCTGTCTCTCCCTGCGTCCTGCACACCTGTCTCTGCGTCCTGCACACCTGTCTCTCTCTGTGTCCTGCACACCTGTCTCTCTCTGCGTCCTGCACACCTGTCTCTCTCTGTGTCCTGCACACCTGTCTCTCTTTGCGTCCTGCACACCTGTCTCTCTCTGCGTCCTGCACACCTGTCTCTCTGCGTCCTGCACACCTGTCTCTGCGTCCTGCACACCTGTCTCTCTCTGCGTCCTGCACACCTGTCTCTCTGCGTCCTGCACACCTGTCTCTCTCTGCGTCCTGCACACCTGTCTCTCTGCGTCCTGCACACCTGTCTCTCTCTGCGTCCTGCACACCTGTCTCTCCCTGCGTCCTGCACACTTGTCTCTCTGCGTCCTGCACACCTGTCTCTGCGTCCTGCACACCTGTCTCTCTTTGCGTCCTGCACACCTGTCTCTCTCTGCGTCCTCCACACCTGT
>NC_091211.1:15136383-15243883 GCF_040958095.1 Procambarus clarkii
GGGCGTCGGAGCTCGTGCACTCTAGCACTGTGGGGCGTCGGAGCTCGTGCACTCTAGCACTGTGTGGGGCGTCGGAGCTCGTGCACTCTAGCACTGTGGGGCGTCGGAGCTCGTGCACTCTAGCACTGTGTGGGGGCGTCGGAGCTCGTGCACTCTAGCACTGTGGGGCGTCGGAGCTCGTGCACTCTAGCACTGTGTGGGGCGTCGGAGCTCGTGCACTCTAGCACTGTGGGGCGTCGGAGCTCGTGCACTCTAGCACCGTCGGGGTGTCGGAGCTCGTGCACTCTAGCACTGTGGGGCGTCGGAGCTCGTGCACTCTAGCACTGTGGGGGCGTCAGAGCTCGTGCACTCTAGCACTGTGTGGGCGTCGGAGCTCGTGCACTCTAGCACTGTCGGGGCGTCAGAGCTCGTGCACTCTAGCACTGTGGGGGCGTCAGAGCTCGTGCACTCTAGCACTGTGGGGGCGTCTGAGCTCGTGCACTCTAGCACTGTGGGGGCGTCAGAGCTCGTGCACTCTAGCACTGTGGGGGCGTCAGAGCTCGTGCACTCTAGCACTGTGTGGGGCGTCGGAGCTCGTGCACTCTAGCACTGTGTGGGGGCGTCAGAGCTCGTGCACTCTAGCACTGTGGGGGCGTCAGAGCTCATGCACTATAGCACTGTGGGGGCGTCAGAGCTCATGCACTATAGCACTGTGGGGGCGTCAGAGCTCGTGCACTCTAGCGCTGTGCACTCCTCCCTCCCCTTAGGTCTGAAAGGCTTCATAAACTAGTGTCTAATGACTTTTATTTGTCTTTACAGGTAATGGGGGCCGAGGTGTCCTTACTGTGAGTCCAGGTGTGTGGTGGAGCGAGGTACAGGTGTGTGGTGGAGCGAGGTCCAGGTGTGTGGTGGAGCGAGGTACAGGTGTGTGGTGGAGCGAGGTACAGGTGTGTGGTGGAGCGAGGTCCAGGTGTGTGGTGGAGCGAGGTACAGGTGTGTGGTGGAGCGAGGTACAGGTGTGTGGTGGAGCGAGGTACAGGTGTGTGGTGGAGCGAGGTACAGGTGTGTGGTGGAGCGAGGTACAGGTGTGTGGTGGAGCGAGGTACAGGTGTGTGGTGGAGCGAGGTACAGGTGTGTGGTGGAGCGAGGTACAGGTGTGTGGTGGAGCGAGGTACAGGTGTGTGGTGGAGCGAGGTACAGGTGTGTGGTGGAGCGAGGTACAGGTTTGTGGTGGAGCGAGGTACAGGTGTGTGGTGGAGCGAGGTACAGGTGTGTGTGGTGGAGCGAGGTACAGGTGTGGGGTGGAGCGAGGTACAGGTGTGTGGTGGAGCGAGGTACAGGTGTGTGGTGGAGCGAGGTACAGGTGTGTGTGGTGGAGCGAGGTACAGGTGTGGGGTGGAGCGAGGTACGGGTGTGTGGTGGAGCGAGGTACAGGTGTGTGTGGTGGAGCGAGGTACAGGTGTGTGGTGGAGCGAGGTACAGGTGTGTGGTGGAGCGAGGTACATCAACTTTGTCAGGTACGACTTAACATGTCTAAATCTATGATTTTAACATGGACAAAATTGTGACTAAAAAAAATTATTTAGAAAATGCATTATTTTGTTGTGAGAGAGTGGAAGGTGTCCAGACGGTCCGCCTAACTACTTGCTCCGCCTAACTACTTGCTCCGCCACTTTACAAGGACTACTTGTCGACGACTCTGCACTGTAGTTTAGCGCCAACTGTCTTATCCTCTTGTTTAGTGTTGGCAGTCACTGCCAGGTCTGGGTGCCCAAAGTCGCCACCTGAAGAACTGAACCTCACAAACTTTACTATAAATGTTGCCAAATATTTTGTTTTTTCCCCGATTGATTCGCGTTTCAGACTCCACAGTCCAGCTTATTTTAACAGTAGGGGAAAAGTTGTAAGTTGCGACATACATGGCTGGCTTTTTAATTGGAATACAATTATACTAATTGGTGTCCCAATTGGGCTACAAGTAGGCCAATCTGGCACCCATTACCGTACAACTGGAGCCACCTTTGTCTTTTTCCAGACATCTTGGAGACTTTGTCTCAAGGATTTTATTATAAATATTAGATAATGGGTGACATAGTATTGATGCAGCCTCCTTTAGCAGTCATGATGAGACTAAGTCTGGCGTCATTTGTCACCTCTAGTTCCTCTAGGATTTTTCTGACCTCTTCTACAGTGACTACAATGCCATCCAGTATTTCCTCCAGAGTTTCATCTTGCACCTTTGGTCTCCACGCTGGTTCTAATGTAAACATTTTCTGAAATATTTGGTTGACTTCCTCGCATGCCTCCTTGTCATTCTTTGTGAGAGCTTCCCCATTGTTTCCTGCATCTGAGTACATGACCTCTCACCGTCCTTTTTCTCCTTATATGGCTATGGAACAGTTTGGGTTGGTCCTTAGCTTTTGCAGCAGTGTTAGTTACAAATTACCTCTCGGCTTCTCTCCTAACTCGAGTGTGTTAATTTCTGGTTCTCGTTAGTGTTATTATCTAATGTTATTAGATAATGAAATCCAACAAAGAAATGAGCGAGTTACTGAGGACGCAGTACGACACTGTTTTCAGCGAGCCACTAAACGCACTAAAGATTGATAACCCAAATGAATTTTTCATGGATGTGATACCAACATCAAATCATATATCAGACGTCACCCTATCCCCACTAGATTTTGAAGAAGCCATAAACAGTATGCCTATGCACTCTGCACCAGGCCCGGATTCTTGGAACTCCATATTCATCAAGAACTATAAAAAACCACTATCGCAGGCCCTTCACATTCTGTGGAGACAAAGCCTAGATACTGGCGTTATCCCTGACATACTAAAAACAGCAGAGATAGCACCACTCCATAAAGGAGGAAATAAGGCAGAGGCAAAAAATTACAGACCGATAGCACTAACATCGCACATCATAAAAATCTTTGAGAGAGTGCTAAGAAGTAAGATCACAAAAATACTTGGCCACGTTTCCTTTGACATAGCAGTAAATATGTACCCAGGAGTTAGTCAATTGTTGTGGTGTTGTATCCTGGGGAGAGTCAGGTGGGGGCGGAGAGGACCCCAGTGATGTAAGCCTTACGTACGTACATACACCCAGGCTACCTGTCCCCCCGACAAAACGAAGACCAGCAACTGAGAACATAGACTTTTAAGTCTTAATTTGACTGGAGAATGATTACTGGTAATAAGGTTATCCCAGGACCTGGTTGATACCTGGTTGATGGGGTTCTGGGAGTTGTTTTACTCCCCAAGCCCGGCCCGAGGCCAGGCTTGACTTGTGAGAGTTTGGTCCACCAGGCTGTTGCTTGGAGCGGCCCGCAGGCCCACCACAGCCCGGTTGGTCACCCAGGCTAGGCACCCAGGACCCAATAGTATTATAGTGTGAGTAGTTGTTGTTAGAGATTCGCCACCTGGAACAAAGTTGCCAGTAGCACGGGCTATGGTGAGCCCGTAGTATGGTGTGAGGCTGGGAGGAGAGAGCAGTGATGGTGAGGGAGGGAGGAGTAGCGCCGCCCTCCCCGCTATTTGTGGCTGCCTCCCGCCATATAAAAATACTACCCAACATGTTGACAGAAATTAATTACTATTTTGAGGGGAGCGCTGCATCGCTCTGGGGATTTGAACCATAGTGAAGGGTGGCCCTCCTAGCCTCTTATATGGTGGCCCCTGGCCTCTATTATATGGTGGTCCTGGCCTCTATTATATGGTGGTCCTGGCCTCTATTACATGGTGGCCCTGGCCTCTATTATATGGTGGTCCTGGCCTCTATTACATGGTGGCCCTGGCCTCTATTATATGGTGGCCCTGGCCTCTTATTACATGGTGGCCCTGGCCTCTATTATATGGTGGCCCTGGCCTCTATTACATGGTGGCCCTGGCCTCTATTACATGGTGGCCCTGGCCTCTATTATATGGTGGCCCTGGCCTCTATTACATGGTGGCCCTGGCCTCTATTACATGGTGGCCCTGGCCTCTATTATATGGTGGCCCTGGCCTCTATTACATGGTGGCCCTGGCCTCTATTACATGGTGGCCCTGGCCTCTATTATATGGTGGCCCTGGCCTCTATTACATGGTGGCCCTGGCCTCTATTACATGGTGGCCCTGGCCTCTATTATATGGTGGCCCTGGCCTCTATTACATGGTGGCCCTGGCCTCTATTACATGGTGGCCCTGGCCTCTATTATATGGTGGTCCTGGCCTCTATTACATGGTGGCCCTGGCCTCTATTATATGGTGGCCCTGGCCTCTATTACATGGTGGCCCTGGCCTCTATTACATGGTGGCCCTGGCCTCTATTATATGGTGGCCCTGGCCTCTATTATATGGTGGCCCTGGCCTCTATTACATGGTGGCCCTGGCCTCTATTATATGGTGGCCCTGGCCTCTATTATATGGTGGCCTTGGGCACACTTACATGGTGGCGGTGGCCAGGGACCAGATTCACGAAAGCACTTACGCAAGCACTTACGAACCTTTACATCTTTTCTCAATCTTTGGCGGCTTTGTTAACAATTATTTAACAGTTAATGAGCACCGAAGCACCAGGAGGCTGTTTATAACAATAACAACAGTTGATTGACAAGTTGTCATGCTTGTAAACTGTTTAATAAATGTAACCAAAGCCGTCAAAGATTGAGGAAAGATGTGCACGTTCGTAAGTGCTTGCGTAACTGCTTCGTGAATCTGGCCCCAGGCTGCCAGTGTGGCCCACCGTGGCCACACTGGTGCAAGGTTGTCGAGGAGGCTGTGTGTGTGTACAGGTGTGGGTGACCACACCCACGGAGCACGTTACACACACCTGCCTCCACTCTAGGGCCTCGCCACCCCTACACACACACACCTCATAAACCATCAACAAATCATTATATCCAAATAAGACCTGTTTATGGTAGACTTAAGCCTTTAATTATGTGAACAACAAGGGCGGATATAAGAGACGTGTCAGTATGAAGATATACTGTACACAATTATACTATACACACAGGATACCTAAACTGATTTTTATGGTATATCTTTCCTGATGTTTATGATTAAAGAAGTAAGTTTTTGGAGGCCTACTCTGCCCCCCCCCCCCCTTCACTCACCACGCCCACCTGGAGGCCTACCCACCCCTCCTCCCCCACTCACCACGCCCCAGGTGGGACACTAGCAGAGAGAGAGGTGACCAACATGAGTATATACTAGAGACAGCAACAGTGGGAGGCAGTGAGTTACAATCTCCCATTAAAGAAAATAAAGTCCAGGGAGGAATACAACAGATACAATGATAAATGTCTCCGTGGTGCAGTGGTAAGACACTCGCCTGGCGTTCCGCGAGCGCTATGTCATGGGTTCGTATCCTGGCCGGGGAGGATTTACTGGGCGCAAATCCTTAACTGTAGCCTCTGTTTAACTCAACAGTAAAATGTGTACTTGGTTGTAACAAGGATTCTTCGCGGCGGGGATCGTATTCCAGGGACCTGCCCGAAACGCTACGCGTACTAGTGGCTCTACAAGAATGTAACAACTCTTGTATATATCTCAAAAAAAAACAAAAAAAATGTATACAGGTAATGAGAGAGGCAGCCACAATAGTATGAGGAACAAGAGGTAAAGTGTTAATCCCGGGGGGACTTCTCCCGCAGGGGAACACACTTCTCCCGCAGGGGAACAGACTTCTCCCGCAGGGGAACACACTTCTCCCGCAGGGGAACACACTTCTCCCGCAGGGGAACACACTTCTCCCGCAGGGGAACAGACTTCTCCCGCAGGGGAACAGACTTGATACACAAGGCTCCCCGCGGTGGGTGACGAGTCCTGGAGACCACAACTGGTAGACGTGGCAGACAAACACTTCTTTAAGCAGATTGACTGATGAAGATTAAGCCACCCAAAAGGTGGCACGGGCATGAATAGCCCGTAAATGGTGGCCCTTTTGAGCCATTACCAGTATCAAGAGCTGATACTGGAGATCTGTGGAGGTGCGACTGCACCCTGCGTGACGGGAGATGTCTCCCGTGTTATTTAAGCAGCCTAACACACAACCACGACGAGTAAGAGGAGACCACCTGCCAGCAACACCACACCTGCTCCTCTTCCAGAATGAGGCACATGTTGACGACGTAGAGTATGAGATGCCTCTAGGAGCCAGTCACCACTGAGCTGTCATGCTGCAGTACACTGTGTAGCTGAAGCTTACACAAAGGAATCCCTTGAAGAAGAAGAAGAGAGATGACAGGAGATGATGAAGAGAGACGTGGGGTCCATTAGAAAGTCCATTATTGCACACAATAATGGACTTTCTATGATAAATCCAACGGGAATGAGAACTGGAAGAGAAGATAGTAAACAAGATGACGGAATTCATTTCTGGGAAATGAGAGCCGATACAAGGGAGCAGTTGACACCACTGAAGAAGGAGGCGGATGAGAGTGTGAAGTACACCCCGGGGTTCAGTACACCCCGGGGTTCAGTACACCCCGGGGTTCAGTACACCCCGGGGTTCAGTACACCCCGGGGTTCAGTACACCCCGGGGTTCAGTACACGACGCAGGCAAGCTAAAGAAAAGACAAACAACACCCCACAACACGTTCAGAGAACTAGCAACCCAAGAAAATAAAGACACCTACCTTGAGGTTACCTTGAGGTGCTTCCGGGGCTTAGTGTCCCCGCGGCCCGGTCGTCGACCAGGCCTCCTGGTTGCTGGACTGGTCAACCAGGCTGTTGGACGCGGCTGCTCGCAGCCTGACGTATGAGTCACAGCCTGGTTGATCAGGTATCCTTTGGAGGTGCTTATCCAGTTCTCTCTTCAACACTGCGAAGGATCGGCCAGTTATGTCCCTTATGTGTAGTGGAAGCGTGTTGAACAGTCTCGGGCCTCTGATGTTGATAGTTCTCTCTTGAACACTGTGAGAGGTCGGCCAGTTATGTCCCTTATGTGTAGTGGAAGCGTGTTGAACAGTCTCGGGCCTCTGATGTTGATAGTTCTCTCTTGAACACTGTGAGAGGTCGGCCAGTTATGTCCCTTATGTGCAGTGGAAGCGTGTTGAACAGTCTCGGGCCTCTGATGTTGATAGTTCTCTCTTGAACACTGTGAGGGGTCGGCCATTTATGCCCCTTATGTGTAGTAGAAGCGTGTTGAACAGTCTCGGGCCTCTGATGTTGATAGTTCTCTCTTGAACACTGTGAGGGGTCGGCCAGTTATGCCCCTTATGTGTAGTGGAAGCGTGTTGAACAGTCTCGGGCCTCTGATGTTGATAGTTCTCTCTTGAACACTGTGAGGGGTCGGCCAGTTATGTCCCTTATGTGCAGTGGAAGCGTGTTGAACAGTCTCGGGCCTCTGATGTTGATAGTTCTCTCTTGAACACTGTGAGGGGTCGGCCAGTTATGTCCCTTATGTGTAGTGGAAGCGTGTTGAACAGTCTCGAGCCTCTGATGTTGATAGTTCTCTCTTGAACACTGTGAGGGGTCGGCCAGTTATGTCCCTTATGTGCAGTGGAAGCGTGTTGAACAGTCTCGGGCCTCTGATGTTGATAGTTCTCTTGAACACTGTGAGGGGTCGGCCAGTTATGTCCCTTATGTGTAGTGGAAGCGTGTTGAACAGTCTCGAGCCTCTGATGTTGATAGTTCTCTCTTGAACACTGTGAGGGGTCGGCCAGTTATGTCCCTTATGTGCAGTGGAAGCGTGTTGAACAGTCTCGGGCCTCTGATGTTGATAGTTCTCTCTTGAACACTGTGAGGGGTCGGCCAGTTATGTTCCTTATGTGCAGTGGAAGCGTGTTGAACAGTCTCGGGCCTCTGATGTTGATAGTTCTCTCTTGAACACTGTGAGGGGTCGGCCAGTTATGTCCCTTATGTGTAGTGGAAGCGTGTTGAACAGTCTCGGGCCTGTGATGTTGATAGTTCTCTCTTTAACACTGTGAGGGGTCGGCCAGTTATGTCCCTTATGTGCAGTGGAAGCGTGTTGAACAGTCTCGGGCCTCTGATGTTGATAGTTCTCTCTTGAACATTGTGAGGGGTCGGCCAGTTATGTCCCTTATGTGTAGTGGAAGCGTGTTGAACAGTCTCGGGCCTGTGATGTTGATAGTTCTCTCTTGAACATTGTGAGGGGTCGGCCAGTTATGTCCCTTATGTGTAGTAGCAGCGTGTTGAACAGTCTCGGGCCTCTGATGTTGATAGTTCTCTCTTGAACACTGTGAGGGGTCGACCAGTTATGTCCCTTATGTGTAGTGGAAGCGTGTTGAACAGTCTCCGGCCTCTGATGTTGATAGTTCTCTCAGAGTACCTGTTGCACCTCTGCTCTTCAACGGGGGTTTTGTGCACATCCCTGCTATGCCTCCTGGTCTCATGTGATGTTATTTCTGTGTGCAGGTTTGGGACCAGCACCTCTAATATTTTCCACGTATAAATTATTATGTATCTCTCCCGCCTGCGCTCAAGAGAATACAGATTTAGGCTCTTTAGTCGGTCCCAGTAATTTAGATGTTTTACTGAGTGGATTCTAGCAGTAAAGGATCTCTGCACGCTCTCCAGGTCAGCAATTTCTCCAGCTTTGAAAGGGGCTGTCATTGTGCAGCAGTACTCCACTCTAGAGAGCACTAGCGTCTTGAAGAGTATCATCATCGGTATAGCATCTCTAGTGTGAAAAGTTCTTGTTATCCAACCTGTCATTTTTCTTGCAGTTGTGACGGCTACTTTATTGTGTTCTTTAAAGATAAGGTCTTCCGACATGAGTACACCCAGATCCTTTACATTGCCTTTTCGTTCTATGTTATGATTTGACTGTGTTTTGTACGTGGTTTCCGTTTTTATATTTTATTTTTTTCCGTAGCGCATAATCTGGAACTTATCTTATCTAAATTCCATATTAGTTTCTGTAGCCCATAGAAAGACCTGATTTACATCTGATTGGAGGTTTGCCGTGTCCTCTATGTTGCCAACTCTCATGAAAATCCTAGTGTCATCTGCAAAGGATGATACAATGCTATAGGTTGTGTTCTGGTCTATGTCCGATATGAGGATGAGAAAAAGTACTGGAGCAAGCACAGTACCCTGGGGAACTGAGCTCTTCAAGGTTGATGGGCTGGATTTTATTTTGTTGACTATTACACATTGGGTTCTGTCAGTCAGGAAATTGTAGATCCATCTGCCTATTTTTCCGGTAATTCCTTTTGAACGCATTTTATGTGCAATAACACCATGGTCACATTTATCAAAAGCTTTTGCGAAATCTGTGTAAATTACATCAGCGTTTTGTTTGTCTTCCATAGCATCTAATGCCATATCATAGTGGTCCAGCAACTGCGACAGGCAAGAGCGCCCTGTTCTGAAACCATGTTGTCCGGGGTTATGGAGATGCTGTGATTCCATGTATTTTCTGATCTTACTTCTTAGCACTCTCTCAAAGATTTTTATGATGTGCGATGTTAGTGCTATCGGTCTGTAATTTTTTGCCTCTGCCTTATTTCCTCCTTTATGGAGTGGTGCTATCTCTGCTGTTTTTAGTATGTCAGGGATAACGCCAGTATCTAGGCTTTGTCTCCACAGAATGTGGAGGGCCTGCGATATTTTTTTTTTATAGTTCTTGATGAATATGGAGTTCCAAGAATCCGGGCCTGGTGCAGAGTGCATAGGCATACTGTTTATGACTTCTTCAAAATCCAGTGGGGATAGGGTGACGTCTGATATATGATTTGATGTTGGTATCACATCCATGAAAAATTCAATTGGGTTATCAATCTTTAATGGGTTTAGTTGCTCGCTGAAAACAGTCGTACTGCTTCCTCAGAATTTTGTTCATTTCTTTGTTGTCATCGGTGAAAGTTCCATCTCCCTTTCGCAGGGGCCCGATACTAGATGTGGTTTCTGATCTTGATTTTGCATAGAAGAAAAAATATCTGATTTCTCTCTATTTCACTGATGGTCTTTTGCTCCTTTGTCTCTCTTGTATTGTGTATGATTCTTGCTCAATCGTTAGTTCAAGCGTTTCTATTTCTCTACCTAACCTTCTTCGCCGTTCTTGAGATAGGGTGCGACTCTCAAGTTGTTCCGCGATTCGTTTTCTTCGCCTATATAGGGAATGACGTTCCCGTTCCAATCTGCATCTCTTTCTCTTTTTTCTTAGGGGTATGCGGTTTGAACATATTTCTAGTGCTACTGAGCTTATTTTTTCCAGGCACTGGTTCAGGTTCGCATTTTCTAGCTGTTCTTCCCAGTTTATTTCTGTGAAGTCTTGGTTTATTTGCTCCCAGTTTATCTGTTTATTATTGAAATTTGCTGAATTCTACTCCACTGGGATTCGGGACTGGTTGTGTAGGTCTACTCCCGACGCTTCAGAGAGTGAAGAGAAGCGTGTGTTGAGGGAGAGTGAGGCTTGGAGACCAGAGTGAGTGTGTAGGGGGGGGGGGGGGGATCTTGCACCTGCAGGAGCAGCCGCTCCCTGAGTGATCCATCAACATGCTCTTGCCAGTACGACTCCTCCGACACCTCTGCACGAGGTGTTGTCATCCTCTGATCAAACCTGCGAAACACATCAAAGTTGGTGTCCCACAACTGCTCCTGCTAGGAGCCACCACGGGGGGGGGGGGAAGAGCAGAGCTCAACCCCAGCAAGCACAACTTGGTGAATACAACTCCCGTCTCTTCAAGGTACTCTGCCAAGACTTGAAATTTGACGACCATGGTCTTCTCTTCTACATTGGTGTATGCTGCATGTTATACATTGGTGTATGCTGCATGTTATACATTGGTGTATACTGCATGTTATACACTGGTGTATGCTGCATGTTATACATTGGTGTATGCTGCATGTTATACACTGGTGTATGCTGCATGTTATACACTGGTGTATGCTGCATGTTATACACTGGTGTATGCTGCATGTTATACATTGGTGTATGCTGCATGTTATACACTGGTGTATGCTGCATGTTATACACTGGTGTATGCTGCATGTTATACACTGGTGTATGCTGCATGTTATACACTGGTGTATGCTGCATGTTATACACTGGTGTATGCTGCATGTTATACACTGGTGTATGCTGCATGTTATACATTGGTGTATACTGCATGTTATACACTGGTGTATGCTGCATGTTATACATTGGTGTATACTGCATGTTATACACTGGTGTATGCTGCATGTTATACATTGGTGTATGCTGCATGTTAAAAGGAAATGTTGTCAATCGTATTTCTGAGCAGGAAGATGAGATGACATTGTTTCTTTAAGTGTAAACAACATGACCTCCTGGCTCACCTTGATGACCAAGCTTGCAAGAAACGAGTCTTGAGCAGAATTGCAAGGAAAGAAACCACACATTCTCCGATTTGAAGACAATCTGCATTTATATCTAAACTGCTAAACTTGCGTCTAAGTCAATTTTGGAACATTGTCATGTTTGAAAAACTTCAGTGTGGTTGATGAATCTGAAGATGGACTACGTTCTCAAATGTAAAATATTATTCATTAAAATTCTATATATATAGGCGTAGGTAAGGTTAGATTAGGTGTTTGGTCGTCGTCGTCCCTTCAACTTCTAGTGTGTGGTCTGGTCAACATTAGGTGTTTGGTCGTCGTCGTCCCTTCAACTTCTAGTGTGTGGTCTGGTCAACATTAGGTGTTTGGGTTCTGTTGACAGTTATTTGTATTAGAAGCACGTGGGTGAAGCATTTACAGCCTTGTGACTCTAACACAGGTTGTTAGCAAAGCACTATTTGAAAAATATTGGTAAGTCGTCAGGTGAGTCGTGTGTAAACCGTTTTTCATTCATAAATGAGGTTTGGCGGTGGGTTTATGAACGGACATTTGGACTATGTTGACGAGAACGGCCGCACTCAGCCGCCAGGACCCTCTCTGTATTCATTTAGTTGTATTCACCTAGTTGTGCTTGCGGGGGTTGACCTCTGGCTCTTTCGGACCGCCTCTCAACATTCAATCAAATTTTTTTTACACACACACACACACACACACACACACACACACACACACACACACACACACACACACACACACACACACACACACACACACAGAGGAAGCAGCCCGTAACAGCAGTCTATCTCCCATGTACCTATATACTGCCAGCTTATGGGAGCCGGTCGGCCGAGCGGACAGCACGCTGGACTTGTGATCCTATGGTCCTGGGTCCGATCCCAGGCGCCGGCGAGAAACAATGGGCAGAGTTTCTTTCACCCTATGCCCCTGTTAATTAGCAGTAAAATAGGTACCTGGGTGTTAGTCAGCTGTCACGGGCTGCTTCCTGGGGGGTGGAGGCCTGGTCGAGGACCGGGCCGCGGGGACACTAAAGCCCCGAAATCATCTCAAGATAACCTCAAGATAAGGGGGGGGGGGAGAGGGAGGCAGGAGCCACCAGGGGGGGGGGCAGGAGCCACCAGGGTGGGGGAGAGGGAGGCAGGAGCCACCAGGGTGGGGGAGAGGGAGGCAGGAGCCACCAGGGGGGGAGAGGGAGGCAGGAGCCACCAGGGGGGGGGAGGCAGGAGTCACCAGGGGGGGGGGAGGCAGGAGCCACCAGGGGGGGAGAGGGAGGCAGGAGCCACCAGGGGGGGGGGGAGAGGGAGGCAGGAGCCACCAGGGGGGGAGGCAGGAGCCACCAGGGGGGGGGAGGCAGGAGCCACCAGGGGGGGAGAGGGAGGCAGGAGCCACCAGGGGGGGAGGCAGGAGCCACCAGAGGGGGAGGCAGGAGCCACCAAGGGGGGAGAGGGAGGCAGGAGCCACCAGGGGGGGAGAGGGAGGCAGGAGCCACCAGGGGGGGGAGAGGGAGGCAGGAGCCACCAGGGGGGGGAGAGGGAGGCAGGAGCCACCAGGGGAGGGAGAGGGAGGCAGGAGCCACCAGGGGGGGAGAGGGAGGCAGGAGCCACCAGGGGGGGAGATGGAGGCAGGAGCCACCAGGGGGGGAGAGGGAGGCAGGAGCCACCAGGGGCGAGAGGGAGGCAGGAGCCACCAGGGGGGGAGAGGGAGGCAGGAGCCACCAGGGGGGGGAGAGGGAGGCACGAGCCACCAGGGGGGGAGAGGGAGGCAGGAGCCACCAAGGGGGGGAGAGGGAGGCAGGAGCCACCAGGGGGGGAGAGGGAGGCAGGAGCCACCAGGGGGGGAGAGGGAGACAGGAGCCACCAGGGGGGGAGAGGGAGGCAGGAGCCACCAGGGGGGGAGAGGGAGACAGGAGCCACCAGGGGGGGAGAGGGAGGCAGGAGCCACCAGGGGGGGGGAGGGAGGCAGGAGCCACCAGGGGGGGAGAGGGAGGCAGGAGCCACCAGGGGGGGAGAGGGAGGCAGGAGCCACCAGGGGTGCTAGGGGAGGCAGGAGCCACCAGGGGTGCTAGGGGAGGCAGGAGCCACCAGGGGTGCTAGGGGAGGCAGGAGCCACCAGGGGTGCTAGGGGAGGCAGGAGCCACCAGGGGTGCTAGGGGAGGCAGGAGCCACCAGGGGTGCTAGGGGAGGCAGGAGCCACCAGGGGTGCTAGGGGAGGCAGGAGCCACCAGGGGGGGGAGAGGGAGGCAGGAGCCACCAGGGGGGGGAGAGGGAGGCAGGAGCCACCAGGGGTGCTAGGGGAGGCAGGAGCCACCAGGGGTGCTAGGGGAGGCAGGAGCCACCAGGGGGGGGGGAGAGGGAGGCAGGAGCCACCATGGGTGCTAGGGGAGGCAGGAGCCACCAGGGGTGCTAGGGGAGGCAGGTGCCACCAGGGGGGGGGGAGAGGGAGGCAGGAGCCACCAGGGGTGCTAGGGGAGGCAGGAGCCACCAGGGGGGGGAGAGGGAGGCAGGAGCCACCAGGGGTGCTAGGGGAGGCAGGAGCCACCAGGAGGGGGGGAGAGGGAGGCAGGAGCCACCAGGGGTGCTAGGGGAGGCAGGAGCCACCAGGGGGGGGAGAGGGAGGCAGGAGCCACCAGGGGTGCTAGGGGAGGCAGGAGCCACCAGGGGGGGGAGAGGGAGGCCGGAGCCACCAGGGGGGGGGAGAGGGAGGCAGGAGCCACCAGGGGGGGGAGAGGGAGGCAGGAGCCACCAGGGGGGGGGAGAGGGAGGCAGGAGCCACCAGGGGGGGGGAGAGGGAGGCAGGAGCCACCAGGGGGGGGAGAGGGAGGCAGGAGCCACCAGGGGGGGAGAGGGAGGCAGGAGCCACCAGGGGGGGGGGAGAGGGAGGCAGGAGCCACCAGGGGTGCTAGGGGAGGCAGGAGCCACCAGGGGGGGGGAGAGGGAGGCAGGAGCCACCAGGGGTGCTAGGGGAGGCAGGAGCCACCAGGGGGGGGGAGAGGGAGGCAGGAGCCACCAGGGGTGCTAGGGGAGGCAGGAGCCACCAGGGGGGGGGGGAGAGGGAGGCCGGAGCCACCAGGGGGGGGGGAGAGGGAGGCAGGAGCCACCAGGGGGGGGAGAGGGAGGCAGGAGCCACCAGGGGGGGGGGAGAGGGAGGCCGGAGCCACCAGGGGGGGGAGAGGGAGGCCGGAGCCACCAGGGGGGGGAGAGGGAGGCAGGAGCCACCAGGGGGGGGGGGGAGAGGGAGGCAGGAGCCACCAGGGGGGGGAGAGGGAGGCAGGAGCCACCAGGGGTGCTAGGGGAGGCAGGAGCCACCAGGGGGGGGGAGAGGGAGGCAGGAGCCACCAGGGGTGCTAGGGGAGGCAGGAGCCACCAGGGGGGGGAGAGGGAGGCAGGAGCCACCAGGGGTGCTAGGGGAGGCAGGAGCCACCAGGGGGGGGGGAGAGGGAGGCAGGAGCCACCAGGGGTGCTAGAGGAGGCAGGAGCCACCAGGGGTGCTAGGGGAGGCAGGAGCCACCAGGGGTGCTAGGGGAGGCAGGAGCCACCAGGGGTGCTAGAGGAGGCAGGAGCCACCAGGGGTGCTAGGGGAGGCAGGAGCCACCAGGGGTGCTAGGGGAGGCAGGAGCCACCAGGGGTGCTAGGGGAGGCAGGAGCCACCAGGGGTGCTAGGGGAGGCAGGAGCCACCAGGGGTGCTAGGGGAGGCAGGAGCCACCAGGGGTGCTAGGGGAGGCAGGAGCCACCAGGGGTGCTAGGGGAGGCAGGAGCCACCAGGGGTGCTAGGAGAGGCAGGAGCCACCAGGGGTGCTAGGGGAGGCAGGAGCCACCAGGGGTGCTAGGGGAGGCAGGAGCCACCAGGGGTGCTAGGGGAGGCAGGAGCCACCAGGGGTGCTAGGGGAGGCAGGAGCCACCAGGGGTGCTAGGGGAGGCAGGAGCCACCAGGGGTGCTAGGGGAGGCAGGAGCCACCAGGGGTGCTAGGGGAGGCAGGAGCCACCAGGGGTGCTAGGGGAGGCAGGAGCCACCAGGGGTGCTAGGAGAGGCAGGAGCCACCAGGGGTGCTAGGGGAGGCAGGAGCCACCAGGGGTGCTAGGGGAGGCAGGAGCCACCAGGGGTGCTAGGGGAGGCAGGAGCCACCAGGGGTGCTAGGGGAGGCAGGAGCCACCAGGGGTGCTAGGGGAGGCAGGAGCCACCAGGGGTGCTAGGGGACGCAGTAATCAGGAGAGTGGCGGGAGGCGGGCGACGGTTCATCTGGTAAAAGCCTGAGAAGCCGCCACTGCCAGACGAGTTAGGTCCGGCAGTGAGGGGGTCGTGGGGGTGGTGTCCCAGGGATGGGGGTGTCCCGGGCCAGGGGAACAGGTACTACCATTAGGGAAGGAGTCAGGCCCCCCCCCCCCACACGCTGGCACCTGGAGGCCTACTCTGCCGCACCTCCCTCATGTTCCCGGCCATGACCATGACCGCAGGTGTGAGAGTGAGCACCATCATCACTGACCATTGTCGTAAACACCACAGATCCTGCCAACAATTACACACTGATACCACTAACATCACACATATAAACCCTTGAAAGCATGTTTAGTAAGGCCACAATGTATGTATGTATGTATGTATGTATGTATGTATGTATGTATGTATGTATGTAGACTGTGTCTACATAATCCCGGGTTCAAAACAGGGCGCTCCTGCCTCTCACAAGTGCTGGACCACTGTGACGTTGCCTTATAGCTGCTGGACCACTGTGACATGGCCTTATAGCTGCTGGACCACTGTGACGTGGCCTTATAGCTGCTGGACCACTGTGACGTGGCCTTATAGCTGCTGGACCACTGTGACGTGGCCTTATAGCTGCTGGACCACTGTGACGTGGCCTTATAGCTGCTGGACCACTGTGACGTGGCCTTATAGCTGCTGGACCACTGTGACGTGGCCTTATAGCTGCTGGACCACTGTGACGTGGCCTTATAGCTGCTGGACCACTGTGACATGGCCTTATAGCTGCTGGACCACTGTGCCGTGGCCTTATAGCTGCTGGACCACTGTGACGTGGCCTTATAGCTGCTGGACCACTGTGACGTGGCCTTATAGTTGCTGGACCACTGTGACGTGGCCTTATAGCTGCTGGACCACTGTGACGTGGCCTTATAGCTGCTGGACCACTGTGACGTGGCCTGCTGGATGCTGGACCACTGTGACGTGGCCTTATAGCTGCTGGACCACTGTGACGTGGCCTTATAGCTGCTGGACCACTGTGACGTGGCCTGCTGGATGCTGGACCACTGTGACGTGGATTGCTGGATGCTGGACCACTGTGACGTGGCCTGCTGGATGCTGGACCACTGTGACGTGGCCTTATAGCTGCTGGACCACTGTGACGTGGCCTCATGGCTGCTGGACCACTGTGACGTGGCCTCATAACTGCTGGACCACTGTGACGTGGCCTCATAGCTGCTGGACCACTGTGACGTGGCCTCATAACTGCTGGACCACTGTGACGTGGCCTCATGGCTGCTGGACCACTGTGACGTGGCCTCATAACTGCTGGACCACTGTGACGTGGCCTCATAGCTGCTGGACCACTGTGACGTGGCCTCATAACTGCTGGACCACTGTGACGTGGCCTCATAACTGCTGGACCACTGTGACGTGGCCTCATAACTGCTGGACCACTGTGACGTGGCCTCATAACTGCTGGACCACTGTGACGTGGCCTCATGGCTGCTGGACCACTGTGACGTGGCCTCATAACTGCTGGACCACTGTGACGTGGCCTCATGGCTGCTGGACCACTGTGACGTGGCCTCATAACTGCTGGACCACTGTGACGTGGCCTCATGGCTGCTGGACCACTGTGACGTGGCCTCATAACTGCTGGACCACTGTGACGTGGCCTCATAACTGCTGGACCACTGTGACGTGGCCTCATAACTGCTGGACCACTGTGACGTGGCCTCATGGCTGCTGGACCACTGTGACGTGGCCTCATAACTGCTGGACCACTGTGACGTGGCCTCATGGCTGCTGGACCACTGTGACGTGGCCTCATAACTGCTGGACCACTGTGACGTGGCCTCATAGCTGCTGGACCACTGTGACGTGGCCTCATAACTGCTGGACCACTGTGACGTGGTCTCATAACTGCTGGACCACTGTGACGTGGCCTCATGGCTGCTGGACCACTGTGACGTGGCCTCATAACTGCTGGACCACTGTGACGTGGCCTCATGGCTGCTGGACCACTGTGACGTGGCCTCATAACTGCTGGACCAATGTGACTTGGCCTCATAGCTGCTGGACCACTGTGACGTGGCCTCATGGCTGCTGGACCACTGTGACGTGGCCTCATGGCTGCTGGACCAATGTGACGTGGCCTCATAGCTGCTGGACCACTGTGACGTGGCCTCATGGCTGCTGGACCACTGTGACGTGGCCTCATGGCTGCTGGACCACTGTGACGTGGCCTCATGGCTGCTGGACCAATGTGACGTGGCCTCATAACTGCTGGACCACTGTGACGTGGCCTCATGGCTGCTGGACCACTGTGACGTGGCCTCATAACTGCTGGACCACTGTGACGTGGCCTCATGGCTGCTGGACCACTGTGACGTGGCCTCATAACTGCTGGACCACTGTGACGTGGCCTCATAGCTGCTGGACCACTGTGACGTGGCCTCATAACTGCTGGACCACTGTGACGTGGTCTCATAACTGCTGGACCACTGTGACGTGGCCTCATGGCTGCTGGACCACTGTGACGTGGCCTCATAACTGCTGGACCACTGTGACGTGGCCTCATGGCTGCTGGACCACTGTGACGTGGCCTCATAACTGCTGGACCAATGTGACTTGGCCTCATAGCTGCTGGACCACTGTGACGTGGCCTCATGGCTGCTGGACCACTGTGACGTGGCCTCATGGCTGCTGGACCAATGTGACGTGGCCTCATAGCTGCTGGACCACTGTGACGTGGCCTCATGGCTGCTGGACCACTGTGACGTGGCCTCATGGCTGCTGGACCACTGTGACGTGGCCTCATGGCTGCTGGACCAATGTGACGTGGCCTCATAGCTGCTGGACCACTGTGACGTGGCCTCATGGCTGCTGGACCACTGTGACGTGGCCTCATGGCTGCCAGGGAAGACAAGCAACCGCTCATGTGATCTACACACATTTCCTAAAAGCCAACATATGTGACCATGGTGTTATTGCACACAAAATGCGTCCATAAGCAATTACTGACAAAGCAGAGATGACTCTTTAATTTAGTAACGAGCAGAACCTAGAGAGGAATAGTCAAGAAAGTAAAATCTGGATCATTAACAGTGAAGAGCACAGTCCCCCAGGGTACTGTGCTTGCTCCAGTACTGTTTCTCATCCTCATATCGGACATAGACAAGAACACAACCTATAGCACTGTATCATCCTTTGCAGATGACACGAGGATCTTCATGAGAGTAGGCAACATAGAGGACACGGCAAACGTCCGATCAGATGTCAATCAGGTCTTTCTATGGGCTACAGACATGATGTTTAATGAGGATAAGTTCCAGCTTATGTGGTATGGTAAAAAGGAAAATATAAAATTGGAAGCCACATATAAAAGTCATCTCACACTGTAGAATGAAGAAAAACAATGTAAAGGATCTGAGAGTAATCCATGCCATAGGATCTTACTAGTAAAGATCACAATAAAGTAGCCGTCACAACTGGAAGACAAATGTCAGGTTGGATAACAAGAACCTTCCACACACAAGAGACGCCATACCAGTGATGATACTCTTCAAGACGCTAGTGCTCTCTAGGGTGGAGTACTGCTGCACAACACCTGACACCTTTCACACCTGGCCAGATTGCTGACCTGCAGATATTTTAAAGATATCTTTGCACATTCTCTTTTTAAAAGTATGCAAAGATATTTTACTCTAGAATCCATTAAATAAAACATGTATTGGGAGTGTCTAAAACTGTTAAAATTGTATTCCTTAGGGCGCAGGTGGTTATCTTGAGGTTATCTTGAGATGATTTCGGGGCTTTAGTGTCCCCGCGGCCCGGTCCTCGACCAGGTCTCCACCCCCAGGAAGCAGCCCGTGACGGTTGACTAACACCCAGGTACCTATTTTACTGCTAGGTAACAGGGGCATAGGGTGAAAGAAACTCTGCCTATTGTTTCTCGCCGGCGCCCGGGATCGAACCCGGGACCACAGGATCACAAGTCCAGCGTGCTGTCCGCTCGGCCGACCGTCTCCCAGTGAGAGAGATAGGCGAGAGATAATTTTTACACTTGGTAAATATTAAAAGGACTACTGCTAAATCTGCTCCCGGAAATAACAGCACAAGAGACGAGGCAGCATGGCAGGAAGTGCAAAAGAGCCCAGGGGTTAGAGCAGAGATATCTTCTTGAGATGATTTCGGGGCTATAGTGTCCCCGCGGCCCGGTCACAGTCACATCACCGGCACAAAACCTTTCAACACACTCAACACAAGAGGCGTAACTGGCCGGCCTCGCACGGCGTTCTGAACACAACTTGATAAACACCTCCAAATAATACCTGACCAACCAGACTGTGACTCATACGTCAGGCTGCGAGCAGCCGCAGCCAACAGCCGGATTGACCAGACCACCAACCAGTAGTAGTCAGAGACCGGGCCGCGGAGACGTTGCTCCTGGGAACCAGTAAGGTAACCATGGGTTAGATATTTCCACCAGGGACTGGTGAACTTGGTGAGGGAGAACATTGCACCTTAACCTGGTGAACACGGAGGTGGTCTGTCTTGCCTCAGTCTTGGCACCGGTGGGGGTGGGTAGTGTGGTGGGGTATGATGAGGGGGTGGGGGTATAATGAGGAGGGGGGAGGGGAGGGGAGGGGGGGTTATATAGGGCAAGTGGGAGCGGCTGGACACCACCTCACTGTAAAAAACACAATGGGTTGGTCACTGCCATATTAGGCGCTATGGAGCCCGTCCATGTTACCTTGTGGGTGGTTTCACCCTCCTATCATCACTACTACCACTCTCCAACCAACCAACCAACCAACCAACCAACCAACCAACCAACCAACCAACCAACCAACCAACCAACCAACCAACCAACCAACCAACCAACCAACCACCACCACACCACCACTACCAGCAGTGTATGTGGAAAATACAAAGCCAATGAGAAATATGCGAGAAGGAAGACTGTTGACCAAGGTAGACCTGGCCACACACATGGCTCCTACACCACACACACACACACACACACACACACACACACACACACACACACACACACACACACACACACACACACACACACACACACACACACACACACACACACACACACACACATGACTCCTACACCACACACACACACGACTCCTACACCACACACACACACACACACATGACTCCTACACCACACACACACATGACTCCTACACCACACACACACACACACACACACACATGACTCCTACACCACACACACACACACACACACACACACACACACACATGACTCCTACACCACACACACACACATGGCTCCCACACCACACCACACACACATGGCTCCCACACCACACCACACACACACATGGCTCCCACACCACACCACACACACACATGGCTCCCACACCACATCTTCACCATGTATTGCAACACATTTGGACCCCAGATGACCACATGTGGACACATGAGTCACAATGATCTGGGCAACTTGGTTCCGGCAGGAACATGGCCTCTGATGGCCAGTAACTGGCTTGATGGCCTGTCTCCTCTCAGCTTCCTACCTGTTCATTTGAAACGGGTGGGAAATGACCCTGGATTGTCCCTAACAAGGAGTTCAGCAAAATAGAGTAAAGGTATAAATGACCGGAGGATAACTTTACCTCCATTTAGGTAAGTGTAGGGGAGGCCGGCATAGGTAAGCTACTCCAGGAGCTCCCCCTATCACGGTCACATCATGCCACTGTCTGCTACACGTCACAGATACACCACGCAGTATGATCAGACAATATCATACACGGGGGCTCGAACCCGCATCCCGGGAATCTTCAGACACATGCACAGGGATCCGGTCGGCCGAGCGGACAGCACGTGTTACTTGTGATCCTGTGGTCCCGGGGTGGATCCCAGGCGCCGGCGAGAAATAATGAGCAGAGTTTCTTTCACCCTATGCCCCTGTTACCCAGCAGTAAAATAGGTACCTGGGTGTTAGTCAGCTGTCACGGGCAACTTCCTGGGGGTGGAGCCCAGGTCGAGGACCGGGCCGCGGGGACACTAAAGCCCCGAAATCATCTCAAGATAACCTCAAGATAACTACCGATTTACCTCTCTGGAAGCTGCTCATATGAAGACCATCACCCATCTCACCTATCTCCTGACGGAGGTTATCTTGAGGTTATCTTGAGATGATTTCGGGGCTTTAGTGTCCCCGCGGCCCGGTCCTCGACCAGGCCTCCACCCCGAGGAAGCAGGTTCACACACACACACTATCGGCAAATGATCCACTCTCGCTTCCGCCAAGTTGATATGCATTGACAGTGAGCTCCTGGTGCGGGGGTTGGTGGTGTTCCAGCAGCTACGGTGATATCAACAAGCCCCGGACCTTAAACATTGATGCGCAACTGTCCCCAAAAAACAGTCAAAATATGGCCCATAAAATGTTCTTTCTGAAATGTTAACTTCCGCACCACCTCAGAAATATTGACTTCCTCACAACTTCACGAATGCAGGTTTCACAACCTCCACAACATGCTATACATCCCAATCACAATTGTGTACACGACTCGTAATCACCGGCCCCCGATAACAAGGTAGAGTAAGCGACCTAGTTGTCATGTAAAGTAATATTTTCCGCTGTACACAGGTGCCCGCACATGTGTACCTCTTGCAAACAGGGCACCTCGGCAAGAGGTGCCCTGTTTGTCATGCTCAGTTGTGTGTTGTCTATACCAGGACTCCACCTGTCATTACTTGGTGTCATCATAGGCTGCCTCTAGGCTCCGAATATCACACAATACCATTGTTGAAGCAGAGTCTCATATATATATATATATATATATATATATATATATATATATATATATATATATATATATATATATATATATATATATATATATATATATATATATATAATATGAATGATATGATATGAGAGTACCGCTTCTGGTGCAATTGTAGGGACCCATAGCCTCGGAGAAAAGAATAAAAGAGTATTCAGAGAGAAACTCTCCATTTGATTGAATACGTATCAGTAATGGCATCTGCTAGCACCCCTATGTTATTATATACGTTCTACACGTTATTATATCAGGCTACACAGTTACATGGCTGACTTCTATGGTAGTACAAGCAGCACTTAAATCTGCAGATATAGCTCCTCTGCACAAGGGGGGGGAGTAAAGCTTTGGCCAAAAATTATAGACCATTCGCACTAACATCACACACAATAAATGTTTTTCAAAGAGTGATTAGGGATCAAATTTCCAGTTTTATGGAGAATAATGAACGACACAATCCAGGACAACATGGATTTAGAGCGGGAAGATCCTGTCTGTCACAGTTACTCAACCACTATGACAAAATCACAGAAGCCTTAGAAGAAAGCCAAAATGCAGATGTTGTATACACAGACTTTGTAAAGACATTCGACAAATGTGACCATGGAGTGATAGCCCATAAAATGTTAACAGGAATAACGGGTAAAGTGGAGCGTTGGATTTTCAACTTTGTCAAACAGAATGCAGAGAGCGACGGTCAATCAAGTAAGATGAAGCCCAAGTGCAGTTAAAAGCTCTGTACCCCAGGGCACAGTCCTTGTACCACTGCTATTTATTATTATTATCTCGGATATAGACAAAAATATTAGTCATAGCTTCATGTCACTCGTTGCAGATGATACAGAAACCAGCATGGAAATTACCAGTGTAGAAGCCACTGAAACACTACAGGCAGATATAAATAGTCTTCGATTGGGCAACTGAAAATAACATGATGTTTAACGGTGACAAGTTCCAGGTTCTGAGGTGTGGTGGAAACGAGGAAGTTAAACGAAACACAGGGTACAGGATGTGGACACAATCATAGAAGGAAAGCAACATGTAAAAGTTCTGGGAATTATAATGTCTGACGACCTGACATTTAGTGAACATAACCGAGCAAATATAGCGGCGGCCAGGGAAATGATAGGATGGATTATGAGAACGGTCAATTCCAGAGACCCCCCAGCAATGTTAATACTATTTAGATCACCAGTGCTGTCCCGTCTTGAGTGCTGCTCAGTACTCACTTCCCCTTTCAGAGCGGGAGAGATCTCTGAATTAGAGGGAACACAGAGAACATATACGGCACGCATAGACACGATAAAACATCTAAATTATTGGAGTGTCTCAAAGCTCTCCAAATGTACTCTCTGGAAAGGAGACGAGAAAGGTATCAAATAATAAATACCTGGAAGATACTTGATGGCCAGTGGCCAAATTTGCACAGTAGAATAACATACTGGAGTGAACGATAAGGACGGAAAAGCAGAATAGAACCATTGAGGAGTAGAGGAGCCATAGGCACAGAGAACACTGTCTGAACATCAGAGGTCCACAGTTGTTCAACACCCTCCCAACAAGCATTAGAAATATTGCCGGAACGAAGGTGGATGTATTCAAGAGGCACTTGAACAGGCTCTTGCAAGAAGTTCCGTATCAACCGGGCTGTAGTGAATATGTGGGCCTGCGGGACGCTCCAAGCAACAGTCTGTTGGAGCAAGCTCTCACAAGTCGAGCCTGGCCTCAGTCCGGTCTCGTGGAGTAGAATAACTCGGGAAACCCTGTGCAGGTATGCTGGTGGGGACTACCCCAGCCTCGCTGTGGTAGTCGTGCAAAGGTTACTGGTTGTGGCCGACAGTGGAGGCGTTTGAGAGTAGTACTGGGATAGTCGGGTGGTGGAGGAGGGAACTGGAGCGTGTCTCCGCTATCCTGGCAGTGTTGCTCTCCAGCGTTGGTGTGGCCCGCACAGGCTCCCACTACTGACCCTCCTGTGCAGCCACAACACCCGAGTGCAGCCACCGCACCTGAGTGCAGCCACCGCACCTGAGTGCACCCACAACACCTGAGTGCAGCCACACTACAGCAGCAGAAGTGGGTTATTGTGTGTGCGGCGGGTGGAAGATGTGAGGAAGGTGGGGCAGCCATCTTGGCGGGCATGAGTGCTGGTACAGGTTACTGCTGCCTTAAATGTCCCTCATGGCCACCATATCCTGCCAAGAGTCGCGTCCTCACTCACACTAACGGCAGGGGGCGTGGCCACGGTGGGGGGGGGGGGGGTCGGGGTGGGAGGGGTACGGTTGGGGAGGAGGCGTGGGCACGGTAGGGGGGAGGAGGCGTGGGCACGGTGGGGGGGAGGAGGCGTGGGCACGGTGGGGGGGAGGAGGCGTGGGCACGGTGGGGGGAGGAGGCGTGGGCACGGTGGGGGGGGAGGAGGCGTGGGCACGGTGGGGGGAGGAGGCGTGGGCACGGTGGGGGGGAGGAGGCGTGGGCACGGTGGGGGGGAGGAGGCGTGGGTACGGTGGGGGGGAGGAGGCGTGGGCACGGTGGGGGGGGAAGGAGGCGTGGGCACGGTAGGGGGGAGGAGGCGTGGGCACGGTGGGGGGGAGGAGGCGTGGGCACGGTGGGGGGAGGAGGCGTGGACACGGTGGGGGGGAAGGAGGCGTGGGCACGGTGGGGGGGGGGAGGAGGCGTGGGCACGGTGGGGGGGGGGGTTGGCGTGGGCACGGTGGGGGGGAGGAGGCGTGGGCACGGTGGGGGGGAGGAGGCGTGGGCACGGTGGGGGGGAGGAGGCGTGGGCACGGTGGGGGGGAGGAGGCGTGGGCACGGTGGGGGGGAGGAGGCGTGGGCACGGTGGGGGGGAGGAGGCGTGGGCACGGTGGGGGGGAGGAGGCGTGGGCACGGTGGGGGGAGGAGGCGTGGGCACGGTGGGGGGGAGGAGGCGTGGGCACGGTGGGGGGGGGAGGAGGCGTGGGCACGGTGGGGGGGGGGGTTGGCGTAGGGTGAGAAAGGTACCGGTGAGACCCCGGGGGGGGGGGGGCGTGACCCGGGGGGCCCACCCACGAGGGACAAGACATTGTTGCATTACTCAGTCCAAGAAGTGAGGCGTCGCCATGATCCACTCTCGGTAATGTCTCACCTCGGCGTGTGAGTCTTAGAGTACAATGTGTCATTATTGTCAAGTTTGTTTCTTGTGTGGTGGTGGTGTGACCCACAGTACTGACGGTGTGGTGGTGGTGTGACCCACAGTACTGACGGTGTGGTGTGACCCACAGTACTGACGGTGTGGTGTGACCCACAGTACTGACGGTGTGGTGTGACCCACAGTACTGACGGTGTGGTGCTGGTGTGACCCACAGTACTGACGGTGTGGTGGTGGTGTGACCCACAGTACTGACGGTGTGGTGTGACCCACAGTACTGACGGTGTGGTGTGACCCACAGTACTGACGGTGTGGTGTGACCCACAGTACTGACGGTGTGGTGCTGGTGTGACCCACAGTACTGACGGTGTGGTGGTGGTGTGACCCACAGTACTGACGGTGTGGTGTGACCCACAGTACTGACGGTGTGGTGGTGGTGTGACCCACAGTACTGACGGTGTGGTGGTGGTGTGACCCACAGTACTGACGGTGTGGTGTGACCCACAGTACTGACGGTGTGGTGTGACCCACAGTACTGACGGTGTGGTGTGACCCACAGTACTGACGGTGTGGTGGTGGTGTGACCCACAGTACTGACGGTGTGGTGTGACCCACAGTACTGACGGTGTGGTGGTGGTGTGACCCACAGTACTGACGGTGTGGTGGTGGTGTGACGCACAGTACTGACGGTGTGGTGGTGGTGTGACCCACAGTACTGACGGTGTGGTGTGACCCACAGTACTGACGGTGTGGTGGTGGTGTGACCCACAGTACTGACGGTGTGGTGGTGGTGTGACCGACAGTAGTGACGGTGTGGTGGTGGTGTGACCCACAGTACTGACGGTGTGGTGTGACCCACAGTACTGACGGTGTGGTGTGACCCACAGTAGTGACGGTGTGGTGGTGGTGTGACCCACAGTACTGACGGTGTGGTGGTGGTGTGACCCACAGTACTGACGGTGTGGTGTGACCCACAGTACTGACGGTGTGGTGTGACCCACAGTACTGACGGTGTGGTGTGACCCACAGTACTGACGGTGTGGTGCTGGTGTGACCCACAGTACTGACGGTGTGGTGGTGGTGTGACCCACAGTACTGACGGTGTGGTGTGACCCACAGTACTGACGGTGTGGTGGTGGTGTGACCCACAGTACTGACGGTGTGGTGGTGGTGTGACCCACAGTACTGACGGTGTGGTGTGACCCACAGTACTGACGGTGTGGTGTGACCCACAGTACTGACGGTGTGGTGTGACCCACAGTACTGACGGTGTGGTGGTGGTGTGACCCACAGTACTGACGGTGTGGTGTGACCCACAGTACTGACGGTGTGGTGTGACCCACAGTAGTGACGGTGTGGTGGTGGTGTGACCCACAGTACTGACGGTGTGGTGGTGGTGTGACCCACAGTACTGACGGTGTGGTGTGACCCACAGTACTGACGGTGTGGTGTGACCCACAGTACTGACGGTGTGGTGTGACCCACAGTACTGACGGTGTGGTGCTGGTGTGACCCACAGTACTGACGGTGTGGTGGTGGTGTGACCCACAGTACTGACGGTGTGGTGTGACCCACAGTACTGACGGTGTGGTGGTGGTGTGACCCACAGTACTGACGGTGTGGTGGTGGTGTGACCCACAGTACTGACGGTGTGGTGTGACCCACAGTACTGACGGTGTGGTGTGACCCACAGTACTGACGGTGTGGTGTGACCCACAGTACTGACGGTGTGGTGGTGGTGTGACCCACAGTACTGACGGTGTGGTGTGACCCACAGTACTGACGGTGTGGTGGTGGTGTGACCCACAGTACTGACGGTGTGGTGGTGGTGTGACGCACAGTACTGACGGTGTGGTGGTGGTGTGACCCACAGTACTGACGGTGTGGTGTGACCCACAGTACTGACGGTGTGGTGGTGGTGTGACCCACAGTACTGACGGTGTGGTGGTGGTGTGACCGACAGTAGTGACGGTGTGGTGGTGGTGTGACCCACAGTACTGACGGTGTGGTGTGACCCACAGTACTGACGGTGTGGTGTGACCCACAGTAGTGACGGTGTGGTGGTGGTGTGACCCACAGTACTGACGGTGTGGTGGTGGTGTGACCCACAGTACTGACGGTGTGGTGTGACCCACAGTACTGACGGTGTGGTGTGACCCACAGTACTGACGGTGTGGTGTGACCCACAGTACTGACGGTGTGGTGTGACCCACAGTACTGACGGTGTGGTGTGACCCACAGTACTGACGGTGTGGTGGTGGTGTGACCCACAGTACTGACGGTGTGGTGGTGGTGTGACCCACAGTAGTGACGGTGTGGTGGTGGTGTGACCCACAGTACTGACGGTGTGGTGTGACCCACAGTACTGACGGTGTGGTGTGACCCACAGTACTGACGGTGTGGTGGTGGTGTGACCCACAGTACTGACGGTGTGGTGGTGGTGTGACCCACAGTACTGACGGTGTGGTGGTGGTGTGACCCACAGTACTGACGGTGTGGTGGTGGTGTGACCCACAGTACTGACGGTGTGGTGTGACCCACAGTACTGACGGTGTGGTGTGACCCACAGTACTGACGGTGTGGTGTGACCCACAGTACTGACGGTGTGGTGTGACCCACAGTACTGACGGTGTGGTGGTGGTGTGGCCCACAGTACTGACGGTGTGGTGTGACCCACAGTAGTGACGGTGTGGTGGTGGTGTGACCCACAGTACTGACGGTGTGGTGGTGGTGTGACCCACAGTAGTGACGGTGTGGTGGTGGTGTGACCCACAGTACTGACGGTGTGGTGGTGGTGTGACCCACAGTACTGACGGTGTGGTGGTGGTGTGGCCCACAGTACTGACGGTGTGGTGTGACCCACAGTAGTGACGGTGTGGTGGTGGTGTGACCCACAGTACTGACGGTGTGGTGGTGGTGTGACCCACAGTAGTGACGGTGTGGTGGTGGTGTGACCCACAGTACTGACGGTGTGGTGGTGGTGTGACCCACAGTACTGATGGTGTGGTGGTGGTGTGACCCACAGTACTGACGGTGTGGTGGTGGTGTGACCCACAGTACTGACGGTGTGGTGGTGGTGTGACCCACAGTACCCACGGTGTGGTGCTGGTGTGGCCCACAGTGGAGAGCTAATGTGGTCCCAATATACAAGAAGGGTGACAGGCAAGAGGCACTGAACTACAGGCCAGTTTCCCTAACTTGTATACCATGCAAGGTGCTGGAGAACATTGTGAGGAAAAGGCTCGTAGAGCATCTGGAGGGAAATAGCTTTGTGACACACCACCAGCGTGGGTTCAGAGATGGTAAATCGTGCCTCACAGGGTTAATAGACCAAGTAACAAAATTAGCCAAAAAAAAGAAGGGTGGGCAGACTGCATTTTCTGGAACTGTCAGAAAGCCTTTGACACAGTTCCCAATAAAACTGTGTCAAAGGCTGCTACAGTGGATAAGGGAGTATCTAAGCATCAGGAAACGGCGAGTAACTGTGAGGGGGAAGAGCATCAGAGGTACGCCACCAGGCTAGTCCTAGAACTAAGAGGTATGAGCTACGAGGAAAGGCTACGGGAGCTAAACCTCACGTCCCTTGAAGACGCAAGAGTAAGGGGAGTACAAAATTCTCAGGGGAATTGACAGAGTGGACAAAGACAAACTCTTCAGCACGGGTGGAACACGAACAAGGGGACACAGGTGGTAACTGATTACCCACATGAGCCACAGGGACGTTAGAAAGAACTTTTTTAGTGTCAGTAGTTAACAGGTGGAATGCATTAGGCAGTGATGTGGTGGAGGCTGACTCCATACACAGTTTCAAGTGTAGATATGATAGAGCCCAGTAGGCTCAGGAACCTGTACACCTGTTGATTGACGGTTGAGAGGCGGGACCAAAGAGCCAGAGCTCAACCCCCGCCAGCACAACACGGTGAGTACAGCAGGGCTCCGGTTAAGAGGTACTGAGGAGGTGGTGGAGGGAAGGTGTACGACATATAAGGTCGGGGTGTTTACGGGTGAAGCGTGGAGGCGGGAGGAGCCCCGTGCTTACCCCGGAGTGTGTCAGGAATTAGTATGTAAACGTTACGCGGGAGAAGTGTGAGAGAGGCGGCAGCTTATCAGGGCGGACGAGTACCGTTCCCCACACTGATTAAACCACCACCACTACCCCCACCACTACCACCACTACCACTACCCCCACCACCACTACCCCCACCACCACCACCATTACCCCAAAACTACCACCACCACCATCACTACCACCACTACCGCTATTACCCCCACCCATACCCCTCTTCCATCATGGTGGTAACATGCAGCAACCACTCACAGGTGTGTTGGTCTCCCCCTAGCCACTCACAGGTGTGTTGGTCTCCCCCTAGCCACTCACAGGTGTGCTGGTCTCCCCCTAGCCACTCACAGGTGTGTTGGTCTCCCCTAGCCACTCACAGGTGTGCTGGTCTCCCCTAGCCACTCACAGGTGTGCTGGTCTCCCCTAGCCACTCACAGGTGTGCTGGTCTCCCCCTAGCCACTCACAGGTGTGTTGGTCTCCCCTAGCCACTCACAGGTGTGCTGGTCTCCCCTAGCCACTCACAGGTGTGCTGGTCTCCCCTAGCCACTCACAGGTGTGCTGGTCTCCCCTAGCCACTCACAGGTGTGTTGGTCTCCCCCTAGCCACTCACAGGTGTGTTGGTCTCCCCTAGCCACTCACAGGTGTGCTGGTCTCCCCCTAGCCACTCACAGGTGTGCTGGTCTCCCCTAGCCACTCACAGGTGTGTTGCTCTCCCCTAGCCACTCACAGGTGTGTTGGTCTCCCCTAGCCACTCACAGGTGTGTTGGTCTCCCCTAGCCACTCACAGGTGTGTTGGTCTCCCATAGCCACTCACAGGTGTGTTGGTCTCCCCTAGCCACTCACAGGTGTGTTGGTCTCCCCTAGCCACTCACAGGTGTGTTGGTCTCCCCTAGCCACTCACAGGTGTGCTGGTCTCCCCTAGCCACTCACAGGTGTGTTGGTCTCCCCTAGCCACTCACAGGTGTGTTGGTCTCCCCTAGCCACTCACAGGTGTGTTGCTCTCCCCTAGCCACTCACAGGTGTGTGCTGGTCACACCTAGCCACCTACAACTGGTCTTACACACACATGTTACCTCTCCCCAGCAGATAAGGTTAAGCAGATGTGGTATATCACCGTAGTGTCACCGGTGTACACCGTAGCCAACAGTGACCAGGGAAGACAGTGCCCTTGGAGGAGTGAGGAGGCAGGTGTGGGAGGCGGACACGCCGCTAAATTATAACCTGGACAAGACCCCTCGGCACATGTGGCTCATGATGCCAGGCTTGACGAGGCTCGATCCCACGCCTTACACATGACCCCGTTACCATTTTTTACTTTTAATACCGAGCATTTATCCAGCTTTGTAATATTTAAATTACAGCTTTGTAATACGTAAATTACAGCTTTGTAATACGTAAATTAATGTGTGCAGGAATTCCTGCAGACATTAATTTACATAAAAGTGAAGAGTTAATACGGAAGTATTAGAGGGATGTTAGGTTATTGTGTGAGGATGTTGGGAGTCTTGTCATCATTAAATCACCACTAAACACCACACACCTCCACGGTGTAAACACGTTACTGCTTCATTATATTAAACATTCCACAGGTATTTAATTACACCCCGACTCCTGTAGTGAAATACCTGTGTGTTTCTTTTGAGAAGTATTGCATTGGTGTTCTCTGTATGATGTGATGGGGTGTAGCAGGTGTGGGTTGATACCTGGTTGATACCTGGTTGATGGGGTTCTTGGAGTTCTACTCCCCAAGCCCGGCCCGAGGCCAGGCTTGACTTGTGAGAGTTTGGTCCACCAGGCTGTTGCTTGGAGCGGCCCGCAGGCCCACATACCCACCACAGCCCGGTTGGTCCGGCACTCCTTGGAGGAAACAATCTAGTTTCCTCTTGAAGATGTCCACGGTTGTTCCGGCAATATTTCTGGTGCTCGCTGGGAGGACGTTGAACAACCGCGGACCTCTGATGTTTATACAGTGTTCTCTGATTGTGCCTATGGCACCTCTGCTCTTCACTGGTTCTATTCTGCATTTTCTTCCATATCGTTCACTCCAGTATGTTGTTATTTTACTGTGTAGATTTGGTACTTGGCCCTCCAGTATCTTCCAGGTGTATATTATTTGATATCTCTCTCGTCTTCTTTCTAGTGAGTACATTTGGAGGGCTTTGAGACGATCCCAATAATTTAGGTGTTTTATCTCGTCTATGCGTGCCGTATATGTTCTCTGTATTCCCTCTATTTCAGCAATCTCTCCTGCTCTGAAGGGGGAAGTGAGTACTGAGCAGTACTCGAGACGGGACAACACAAGTGACTTGAAGAGTACAACCATTGTGATGGGATCCCTGGATTTGAAAGTTTTCGTAATCCATCCTATCATTTTTCTGGCTGACGCGATATTTGCTTGGTTATGCTCCCTAAACGTTAAGTCGTCGGACATCATTATTCCCAAATCCTTTACATGCTGTTTTCCTACTATGGGCAGATTTGATTGTGTTTTGTACCCTGTATTATGTTTAAGATCCTCATTTTTTTACCGTACCTGAGTACCTGGAATTTACCACCGTTAAACATCATGTTATTTTCTGATGCCCAGTCGAAAACTTTATTAATATCAGCTAGAAGTTTTTCAATGTCTTCAGCAGAGGTAATTTTCATGGTGATTTTTGTGTCATCTGCAAAGGATGATACGAAGCTGTGACTTGTATTTTTATCTATACCTGATATGAGAATAAGGAAAAGCAGTGGTGCAAGGACTGTACCCTGAGGTACAGAGCTTTAAACTGCACTTGGACTCGATTTTATATGATTCACTGTTGCTCTTTGTGTTCTGTTCGACAGAAAACTTAGTATCCAGCGTCCTACTTTATCAGTTATTCCCATTGACCTCATTTTGGGTGCTATCACGCCATGGTCACATTTATCGAAAGCCTTTGCAAAGTCCGTGTATACCATATCAACATTCTGTTTTTCTTCTAATGCCTCAGTGATTTTGTCGTAGTGCTCAAGTAGCTGTGAGAGGCACGATCTTCCCGCTGGAAATCCATGTTGGATTGGATTGTGAAGGTCATTGGTCTCTATGAAATTGGTGACCTGACTCCTGGTCACTCTCTCAAATACTTTTATTATGTGGAACGTTAGTGCAACTGGTCTAATTCTTTGCCAATGCTTATCAATGGATATCACCCATAAAGAAATTGTCTGGATCTTCCACTTTCATGTTGTTTATTGGAGTGCTAAACATGTCCTCATACTGCTTTTTTAGGATTTCACTAATTTCTTTGTCATCCTCCATGTATGAACCTTCACTTGTACGAATAGGTCCAATACTGGCAGTGGTTTTTGCTTTTGATTTCGCATATGTGAAGAAATATTTTGGATTTTTCTTTATTTCCTGAATTACTTTCTGTTCTAGTTGCCTTTCTTCAATCTGATAGGAACGCTTCAGTCTCCGTTCGATTTCTTCAATCTCCCTGTTTAAATTATTCCTTCTTTGACAGGAAAGTCGTGTCTGCTTAAGCATTTCCGTTATTTTTTTCCTTCTTTTATAGTGTCGTCTGCGTTCTCTTTCTACGTTGGATCTCTTTCTGGCTTTCCTCAAAGGAACATGTTTCAGACAGACTTGATACGCTTCCGAAGTCAGTTTTTCAATTCCTTCTGTAGGACTTGTATTACTTAGAACAGTTTCCCATGGAATGTTTGTAAGTTCCCTGTTTATTTTCTCCCAGTCTATCCTTCTATTATTAAAATTGAATTTACTGACTAGCTCCTCTCGCTTGACCAACGTTTTAGGTCTATTCTGAGTATTGATGGTAGTTTGCACTTCAATGAGCTTGTGATCTGAGTATGTGGTATCTGATATCGTAATGTCTCTGATAATGTCTTCATTGTTCGTAAAGATCAGATCTAGAATATTTTCATTTCTCGTTGGTTCTGATATCTGCTGGTTGAGTGAAAATTTGTCACAGAATCTCGGTAGTTCTCTAATCTGTGGTTGGTTAGGGAAGAATGGTGGAGAGGCAGGTGTAGCAGGTGTGGGTGTAGAGGCAGGTATTATGGTGTAGCAGGTGTGGGTGTAGAGGCAGGTATTATGGTGTAGCAGGTGTGGGTGTAGAGGCAGGTATTATGGGGTAGCAGGTGTGGGTGGAGAGGCATGAATCATGGTGTAGCAGGTGTGGGTGTAGAGGCAGGCATCCTGGTGTAGCAGGTGTGGGTGTAGAGGCAGGAATCGTGGTGTAGCAGGTGTGGGTGCAGAGGCAGACATCATGGTGTAGCAGGTGTGGGTGTAGAGGCTGACCCACTACACTGTGTATAGAGGCCGGCCTGCTACACTGTGTGGAGAGGCAGCTGGCCGGCCTGCTACACTGTATGGAGAGGCAGCTGGCTGGCCTGCTACACTGTGTGGAGAGGCTGCTGGCCGGCCTGCTACACTGTATGGAGAGGCAGCTGGAGGGCCTGCTACACTGTGTGGAGAGGCAGCTGGCTGGCCTGCTACACTGTGTGGAGAGGCAGCTGGCCGGCCTGCTACACTGTATGGAGAGGCAGCTGGCCGGCCTGCTACACTGTGTGGAGAGGCAGCTGGCCGGCCTGCTACACTGTGTGGAGAGGCAGCTGGCCGGCCTGCTACACTCTGGAGAGAGGCAGCTGGCCGGCCTGCTACACTCTGGAGAGAGGCAGCTGGCCGGCCTGCTACACTGTATGGAGAGGCAGCTGGCCGGCCTGCTACACTGTGTGGAGAGGCAGCTGGCTGGCCTGCTACACTGTGTGGAGAGGCAGCTGGCTGGCCTGCTACACTGTGTGGAGAGGCAGCTGGCCGGCATGCTACACTGTGTGGAGAGGCAGCTGGCCGGCCTGCTACACTGTGTGGAGAGGCAGCTGGCCGGCCTGCTACACTGTGTGGAGAGGCAGCTGGCCGGCCTGCTACACTGTATGGAGAGGCAGCTGGCTGGCCTGCTACACTGTGTGGAGAGGCAGCTGGCTGGCCTGCTACACTGTGTGGAGAGGCAGCTGGCCGGCCTGCTACACTGTATGGAGAGGCAGCTGGCCGGCCTGCTACACTCTGGAGAGAGGCAGCTGGCCGGCCTGCTACACTGTGTGGAGAGAGGCAGCTGGCTGGCCTGCTACACTCTGGAGAGAGGCAGCTGGCCGGCCTGCTACACTGTGTGGAGAGAGGCAGCTGGCCGGCCTGCTACACTCTGGAGAGAGGCAGCTGGCCGGCCTGCTACACTGTGTGGAGAGAGGCAGCTGGCTGGCCTGCTACACTCTGGAGAGAGGCAGCTGGCCGGCCTGCTACACTGTGTGGAGAGAGGCAGCTGGCCGGCCTGCTACACTCTGGAGAGAGGCAGCTGGCCGGCCTGCTACACTGTGTGGAGAGAGGCAGCTGGCCGGCCTGCTACACTGTGTGGAGAGGCAGCTGGCCGGCCTGCTACACTGTATGGAGAGGCAGCTGGCCGGCCTGCTACACTGTGTGGAGAGAGGCAGCTGGCCGGCCTGCTACACTGTATGGAGAGGCAGCTGGCTGGCCTGCTACACTGTGTGGAGAGGCTGCTGGCCGGCCTGCTACACTGTATGGAGAGGCAGCTGGAGGGCCTGCTACACTGTGTGGAGAGGCAGCTGGCTGGCCTGCTACACTGTGTGGAGAGGCAGCTGGCCGGCCTGCTACACTGTATGGAGAGGCAGCTGGCCGGCCTGCTACACTGTGTGGAGAGGCAGCTGGCCGGCCTGCTACACTGTGTGGAGAGGCAGCTGGCCGGCCTGCTACACTCTGGAGAGAGGCAGCTGGCCGGCCTGCTACACTCTGGAGAGAGGCAGCTGGCCGGCCTGCTACACTGTATGGAGAGGCAGCTGGCCGGCCTGCTACACTGTGTGGAGAGGCAGCTGGCTGGCCTGCTACACTGTGTGGAGAGGCAGCTGGCCGGCATGCTACACTGTGTGGAGAGGCAGCTGGCCGGCCTGCTACACTGTGTGGAGAGGCAGCTGGCCGGCCTGCTACACTGTGTGGAGAGGCAGCTGGCCGGCCTGCTACACTGTATGGAGAGGCAGCTGGCTGGCCTGCTACACTGTGTGGAGAGGCAGCTGGCTGGCCTGCTACACTGTGTGGAGAGGCAGCTGGCCGGCCTGCTACACTGTATGGAGAGGCAGCTGGCCGGCCTGCTACACTCTGGAGAGAGGCAGCTGGCCGGCCTGCTACACTGTGTGGAGAGAGGCAGCTGGCTGGCCTGCTACACTCTGGAGAGAGGCAGCTGGCCGGCCTGCTACACTGTGTGGAGAGAGGCAGCTGGCCGGCCTGCTACACTCTGGAGAGAGGCAGCTGGCCGGCCTGCTACACTGTGTGGAGAGAGGCAGCTGGCCGGCCTGCTACACTGTGTGGAGAGGCAGCTGGCCGGCCTGCTACACTGTATGGAGAGGCAGCTGGCCGGCCTGCTACACTCTGGAGAGAGGCAGCTGGCCGGCCTGCTACACTGTGTGGAGAGAGGCAGCTGGCTGGCCTGCTACACTCTGGAGAGAGGCAGCTGGCCGGCCTGCTACACTGTGTGGAGAGAGGCAGCTGGCCGGCCTGCTACACTCTGGAGAGAGGCAGCTGGCCGGCCTGCTACACTGTGTGGAGAGAGGCAGCTGGCCGGCCTGCTACACTGTGTGGAGAGGCAGCTGGCCGGCCTGCTACACTGTATGGAGAGGCAGCTGGCCGGCCTGCTACACTGTGTGGAGAGAGGCAGCTGGCCGGCCTGCTACACTGTGGAGAGGCAGCTGGCCGGCCTGCTACACTGTATGGAGAGGCAGCTGGCCGGCCTGCTACACTCTGGAGAGAGGCAGCTGGCCGGCCTGCTACACTGTATGGAGAGGCAGCTGGCCGGCCTGCTACACTGTGTGGAGAGGCAGCTGGCCGGCCTGCTACACTGTATGGAGAGGCAGCTGGCCGGCCTGCTACACTCTGGAGAGAGGCAGCTGGCCGGCCTGCTACACTCTGGAGAGAGGCAGCTGGCCGGCCTGCTACACGTTGGAGAGGCAGGTGGCCGGCCTGCTACACTGTGTGGAGAGGCAGCTGGCTGGCCTGCTACACTCTGGAGAGAGGCAGCTGGCCGGCCTGATACACTGTATGGAGAGGCAGCTGGCCGGCCTGCTACACTGTGTGGAGAGGCAGCTGGCCGGCCTGCTACACTGTGTGGAGAGGCAGCTGGCCGGCCTGCTACACTGTGTGGAGAGGCAGCTGGCCGGCCTGCTACACTGTGTGGAGAGGCAGCTGGCCGGCCTGCTACACTGTGTGGAGAGGCAGCTGGCCGGCCTGCTACACTGTGTGGAGAGGCAGCTGGCCGGCCTGCTACACTCTGGAGAGAGGCAGCTGGCCGGCTTGCTACACTGTGGAGAGGCAGCTGGCCGGCCTGCTACACTGGCCAAAGTCACTAACCATAAATTTGCTGCAAACTTTTCCTAAACCTCTTATAAGTTTGGGTGAGGCCCATGGCGCTCAAAACCAATTTTTGGCCGTCGAGGCCAAGTTTAGTAAATACTGGCGCTGGTAAAGGTGGGTATTGTGATGACGGGCGCCCCAAGGACCCGGGAACCACCATGCTCTCGCCATACCACTTTATGCCCTACTGTATGTTGTCAAGTAGCTCTACGGGCTCACCATAGCCCGTGCTACTTGCAACATTTTGTTCCAGGTAGCGAATGTTGAACAAGAACGTTGTCAAGTGATGTGTACACACTTCAGGGCTCCACTCGTTCTCTTTTTTACTCGATTGGAGATGTAATATTTGTGTGTTTGTGTCCACCTACACCTGCTACACCATAGCAGGTGTGTATTTATTTATATAATGGAGTTTTGTGTACAGTGTACGCTGGTATTGGTGTAGGGTGTAGAGCGGCAGTTGGCGGGCAGACCTGGCTCTGAAAATGTCTGCTGGCGTTCCTGGTATACTGCTCTTGCTTCTCTATTCTGTCGATACATTGGAAAAATCTGCGGTACACATATTGATGTTGCAACAATGTAAGGTAATCTGCATTAAATATTGGTCATGCTGGAGAACAGTTGGGCAGCAAACAGGAGGAGGAGGAGGAGGAGGCCAGGCCGGAGACATTGATCTTCAGCCCCAGGTCAAGGTAAGTGTAGTGGTTGGTGGTGGTGACTGTCTCCTCCTGTACACTACTATTGCTCCTGTAGGACACCACCACAACCTGACCCCAGGCCGTAGCTCCTGCGTCTCCAGCATGCGGCTCCTATCAATAGGTCCTTCCATCAACGTCACACTACTCTCCTCTGGCTCACCCACCACCAAACATTCATTTTGGCTCCGCACCTCAAGTACTCGGTCAGCCTGCTCAATCCTCCCGTCCCCAATCCCTCCCGTCCCCAATCCGTCCCGTCCCCAATCCCTCCCGTCCCCAATCCCTCCCGTCCCCAATCCCTCCCGTCCCCAATCCCTCCCGTCCCCAATCCCTCCCGTCCCCAATCCCTCCAGTCCCCAATCCCTCCCGTCCCCAATCCCTCCCGTCCCCAATACCTCCAGTCCCCAATCCCTCCCGTCCCCAATCCGTCCCGTCCCCAATACCTCCCGTCCCCAATCCCTCCCGTCCCCAATCCCTCCCGTCCCCAATCCCTCCCGTCCCCAATCCCTCCCGTCCCCAATCCCTCCCGTCCCTAATCCCTCCAGTCCCCAATCCCTCCCGTCCCCAATCCCTCCCGTCCCCAATACCTCCAGTCCCCAATCCCTCCAGTCCCCAATCCCTCCCGTCCCCAATCCCTCCCGTCCCCAATACCTCCCGTCCCCAATCCCTCCAGTCCCCAATCCCTCCCGTCCCCAATCCCTCCCGTCCCCAATCCCTCCCGTCCCCAATCCCTCCCGTTCCCAATCCCTCCCGTTCCCAATCCCTCCCGTCCCCAATACCTCCCGTCCCCAATCCCTCCAGTCCCCAATACCTCCAGTCCCCAATCCCTCCAGTCCCCAATCCCTCCCGTCCCCAATACCTCCCGTCCCCAATCCCCAATCCCTCCAGTCCCCAATCCCTCCCGTCCCCAATCCCTCCCGTCCCCAATACCTCCCGTCCCCAATCCCTCCAGTCCCCAATCCCTCCCGTCCCCAATCCCTCCCGTCCCCAATCCCTCCCGTCCCCAATCCCTCCCGTCCCCAATCCCTCCCGTCCCCAATCCCTCCCGTCCCCAATACCTCCAGTCCCCAATCCCTCCAGTCCCCAATCCCTCCCGTCCCCAATACCTCCCGTTCCCAATCCCCAATCCCTCCAGTCCCCAATCCCTCCCGTCCCCAATACCTCCCGTCCCCAATCCCTCCAGTCCCCAATCCCTCCCGTCCCCAATCCCTCCCGTCCCCAATCCCTCCCGTCCCCAATCCCTCCCGTCCCCAATCCCTCCCGTCCCCAATCCCTCCCGTCCCCAATCCCTCCCGTCCCCAATCCCTCCCGTCCCCAATACCTCCAGTCCCCAATCCCTCCAGTCCCCAATCCCTCCCGTCCCCAATACCTCCCGTTCCCAATCCCCAATCCCTCCAGTCCCCAATCCCTCCCGTCCCCAATACCTCCCGTCCCCAATCCCTCCAGTCCCCAATCCCTCCCGTCCCCAATCCCTCCCGTCCCCAATCCCTCCCGTCCCCAATCCCTCCCGTCCCCAATCCCTCCCGTCCCCAATCCCTCCCGTCCCCAATCCGTCCAGTACCCAGACCAGGCGGCCACGTAATTAATCAAATAAGCGTCAAGACATTCAGCCCAAGAAAAACAAGAGAGGTGACATTGGGTAAATATTTGACCCAGCTTGGCGGGAGTGGTGTTATTGGTAGTGGTGGGGGGGGGGGAGTGGTGGGGGGGGAGGGAGAGTGGTGGTGGGGGGGGGGAGTGGTGGGGGGGGGAGGGAGAGTGGTGGGGGGGGGAGGGAGAGTGGTGGGGGGGGGGAGGGAGAGTGGTGGGGGGGGGGGGAGTGGTGGTGGGAGCCGGTCGGCCGAGCGGACAGCACGCTGGGCTTGTGATCCTGTGGTCCCGGGTTCGATCCCAGGCGCCGGCGAGAAACAATGGGCAGAGTTTCTTTCACCCTATGCCCCTGTTACCTAGCAGTAAAATAGGTACCTGGGTGTTAGTGAGCTGTCACGGGCTGCTTCCTGGGGGTGGAGGCCTGGTCGAGGACCGGGCCGCGGGGACACTAAAGCCCCGAAATCATCTCAAGATAACCTCAAGTGATAAGTGATGGGAGGGAGCATGGTAGTGGTGGGGGAGGGAGCATGGTGGTGGTGGGGGGAGGGAGCATGGTGGTGGTGGGGGGAGGGAGCATAGTAGTGGTGGTGGTGGGGGGAGGGAGCATGGTGGTGGTGGTGGAGGGGGGGGGCACCAGCAACAACTAGCAAGGTATCTATGAGGGAGAATGTATGTAATATGATTATTACTTCAATATATCGGATTGTATAGAATTTAAGTATTTAAGTATATCAAGTTTATTTTAAGTATTAAGTAGAATTTAACAAAACACAATCGAATAGTAGGAAAACAGCATGTCAAGGATTTGGGAATAATGTCCGACGACCTAACGTTTAGGGAGCATAACCAAGCAAATATTGCGTTAGCTAGAAAAATGATAGGATGGATTACGAGAACCTTCAAATCCAGGGATCCCATCACAATGGTTGTACTCTTCAAGTCACTTGTGTTGACCCGTCTTGAGTACTGGTCAGTACTCACTTCCCCCTTCAGAGCAGGAGAGATTGCTGAAATAGAGGGAATACAGGGAACATATACGGCACGCATAGACGAGATAAAACACCTAAATTATTGGGATCGTCTCAAAGCTCTCCAAATGTACTCGCTAGAAAGAAGACGAGAGAGATACCAAATAATATACACATGGAAAATACTGGAGGGTCAGGTCCCAAATCTACACAGTAAAATAACAACGTACTGGAGTGAACGATATGGAAGAAAATGCAGAATAGAACCAGTGAAGAGCAGAGGTGCCATAGGCACAATCAGAGAACACTGTATAAACATCAGAGGTCCGCGGTTGTTCAACGTCCTCCCAGCGACTATAAGAAATATTGCCGGAACAACCGTGGACATCTTCAAGAGGAAACTAGACTGTTTTCTAAGAGAAGTTCCGGATCAGCCGGGCTGTGGTGGGTATGTGGGCCTGCGGGCCGCTCCAAGCAACAGCCTGGTGGACCAAACTCTCACAAGTCAAGCCTGGCCTCGGGCCGGGCTTGGGGAGTAGAACAACTCCCAGAACCCCATCAACCAGGTATTTAAGTGTTAGTCAAAACTATCAAAACTATTTCATTAGTTAATGAAATTTAGATTTTACAGTTTATATAGTAAATAGTACACATTAAAAAGTTGTCTTACCACTGAGCTCAACACTACAGCCAACGTCTATTGATGATGGGGTGTAGACACACAACACCACCCACCTCACAACATGAGGGGACAAGACCCACAACCTCAAGCTACACGAACAAACTCTTGAGTTATAATTAACAACTTAATTATATTCAATAATTATACTGTACGATCTCAAATATGTCAGTAGAACAAAATTTCCTAACTGGTATGATGACCTCTTCATGTATGATGACTTATATTGATGAGCAGTAACCCAGAGGAGTAGTGAAGAGACAGGGCCGTGGCTGGAGTGCGCCTGGGGAGTACTGACCACCTCCAGAGACACCACGCTGCTCTCCTAACTCCTGCCGGCCACTACTTTATTAATTTGGGAAGTTATTGAAGGTATCTGCTACAGGTGCCCCACACCTGCAGTAGACTCACCACCAGGAGTATAGCCCCCACACCTGCAGCAGCCTCACCACCAGGAGTATAGCCCCCACACCTGCAGCAGCCTCACCACCAGGAGTATAGCCCCCACACCTGCAGCAGCCTCACCACCAGGAGTATAGCCCCCACACCTGCAGCAGCCTCACCACCAGGAGTATAGCCCCCACACCTGCAGCAGCCTCACCACCAGGAGTATAGCCCCCACACCTGCAGCAGCCTCACCACCAGGAGTATAGCCCCCACACCTGCAGCAGCCTCACCATCAGGAGTATAGCCCCCACACCTGCAGCAGCCTCACCACCAGGAGTATAGCCCCCACACCTGCAGCAGCCTCACCACCAGGAGTATAGCCCCCACACCTGCAGCAGCCTCACCACCAGGAGTATAGCCCCCACACCTGCAGCAGCCTCACCACCAGGAGTATAGCCCCCACACCTGCAGCAGACTCACCACCAGGAGTATAGCCCCCACACCTGCAGTAGACTCACCACCAGGAGTATAGCCCCCACACCTGCAGCAGACTCACCACCAGGAGTATAGCCCCCACACCTGGTTGATACCTGGTTGATGGGGTTCTGGGAGTTCTTCTACTCCCCAAGCCCGGCCCGAGGCCAGGCTCGACTTGTGAGAGTTTGGTCCACCAGGCTGTTGCTTGGAGCGGCCCGCAGGGCCACGTACCCACCACAGCCCGGCTGATCCGGAACTTCTCTTAGAAAACCGTCCAGTTTTCTCTTGAAGATGTCCACGGTTGTTCCGGCAATATTTCTTATGCTCGCTGGGAGGACGTTGAACAACCGCGGACCCCTGATGTTTATACAGTGCTCTCTGATTGTGCCTATGACACCTCTGCTCTTCACAGGTTCAATCTTGCATTTTCTTCCATATCGTTCACTCCAGTACGTTGTTATTTTACTGTGTAGATTTGGGACCTGACCCTCCAGTATTTTCCAGGTGTATATTATTTGGTATCTCTCTCGTCTCCTTTCTAGAGAGTACATTTGGAGAGCTTTGAGACGATCCCAATAATTTAGGTGTTTTATCTCGTCTATGCGTGCCGTATATGTTCTCTGTATTCCCTCTATTTCAGCAATCTCTCCTGCTCTGAAGGGGGAAGTGAGTACTGAGCAGTACTCGAGACGGGACAGCACAAGTGACTTGAAGAGTACAACCATTGTGATGGGATCCCTGGATTTGAAAGTTCTCGTAATCCATCCGATCATTTTTCTGGCTGACGCGATATTTGCTTGGTTATGCTCCCTAAACGTTAGATCGTCGGACATCATTATTCCCAAATCCTTGACATGCTGTTTTCCTACTATGGGAAGATTCGATTGTGTTTTATACCCTGTATTATGTTTCAGATCCTCATTTTTGCCGTACCTGAGTACCTGAAATTTATCACTGTTAAACATCATGTTATTTTCTGCTGCCCAATCAAAAACTTTGTTGACATCTGCTTGTAGTTTTTCAATGTCTTCAGCAGAGGTAATTTTCATGCTGATTTTTGTGTCATCTGCAAAGGACGACACGAAGCTGTGGCGTGTATTTTTGTCTATATCAGATATGAGAATAAGGAACAGTAGCGGTGCAAGGACTGTACCTTGAGGTACAGAGCTTTTAACATCGCTTGGACTCGATTTTATCTGATTGACTGTTACTCTTTGTGTTCTGTTCGACAGGAAATTGAGTATCCAGCGTCCTACTTTTCCAGATATTCCCATTGACCTCATTTTGTGAGCTATCACCCCATGGTCACATTTGTCGAACGCCTTTGCAAAGTCTGTGTATACAACATCTGCATTTTGCTTTTCTTCTAGGGCTTCTGTGATTTTGTCATAGTGGTTGAGTAACTGTGACAGACAGGATCTTCCCGCTCTAAATCCATGTTGTCCTGGATTGTGCAATTCATTGTTTTCCATAAAACTAGAAATTTGATTCCTAATCACTCTTTCAAACACTTTTATTATGTGTGATGTTAGTGCAACTGGCCTATAATTTTTTGCCAAGGCTTTACTCCCCCCCCTTGTGCAACGGAGCTATATCTGCAGATTTAAGTGCTGCTGGTATCTCCCCTGTATCCAGGCTCTTTCTCCATATTACGCTGAGTGCTCTCGCTACTGGTACTTTACATTTCTTTATGAATATTGAATTCCATGAGTCAGGCCCAGGAGCTGAGTGCATAGGCATATTATCAATTTCTCTTTCAAAGTCTTCCGAGTTTGTGGTAATATCCGTTATATTATCTGCAGCTTGAATGTCATTCATAAAGAAGCTGTCTGGGTCATCAACTTTCATGTTGTTTATTGGTGTGCTAAACATAGCCTCATACTGGCTTCTTAGAATTTCACTAATCTCTTTGTTGTCCTCTGTGTACGTACCTTCATTTGTAATTAACGGTCCAATACTGGTCGAGGTTTTGGATTTTGATTTTGCGTATGTGAAAAAATATTTCGGATTTTTCCTTATCTCTTGTATAGCTTTCTGTTCCAATTCCATTTCCTCAGACTCATATGATCGCTTCAACGTTTGTTCTATTTCCTCAATCTCCCTGCTTAGGCTTGTTTTCCTTGCTTGTGATAGTTGTGTCTGCCGAAGCATTTCCGTTATTTTTTTCCTTCTCCTGTACAGTCGTCTCCGTTCTCTTTCTAGAGTGGTCCTCTTTCTGCCCCTCCTCACAGGTACGTGCTTCAAGCAGACCTTGTAAGCTTCAGCTGTCAGTTGAGCTATTCCCTGTGTGGGAGTTTTGTCGCTTAAGACCGTCTCCCATTGAATGGTTGCAAGGTCTACATTTATTTTTTCCCAGTCAATCCTCTTATTGTTGAAATTGAATTGATTGAATATTCCTTCTCGCTTGTTGGGTCTCTTAGACCTACTACCGTTATTTATGCTAGTTCGCACTTCAATGAGCTTATGGTCTGAGTATGAAGTATCTGAGATTGTGATATCCCTGATTAGTTCATCATTGTTTGTGAATAACAAGTCTAGTGTGTTTTCGTTCCTAGTTGGTTCTGTAATCTGTTGATTGAGCGAGAATTTGTCACAGAATCTCAAAAGTTCTCTAACCTGTGGTTGGTTATTTCTCGGGTCATTCCCTGCTATGATATTTGTGTTTGCCGTTCTCCATCTTAGACTCGGTAAATTGAAATCTCCAAGAAAGATAATATCTGGAGCTGGGTTTGCTAGGTTGTCAAGTATGTTCTCTATTTTGTGCATCTGTTCTGTGAATTCCTCAATCGTTGTATCTGGCGGTTTATATATTAGAATAATAATTAGGTTTAGTTTCTCTACCTTAATTCCAAGTACCTCTACCACCTCATTAGTTGAATTTAATAGTTCTGTGCATACCAGGTCTTCTTTAATATACAGACCTACTCCTCCATTTGACCTAGTTTTTCTATCACATCTATATAGATTATAATTTGGAATCCAGATTTCACCATCCATGTAATCTTTTGTATGAGTTTCCGTGAATGCCCCAAATATTGAGTTTGACTCTAATAGAAGGCCATTTATGAACTTCTGTAGACTCTGTAGACCCTGCAGTAGACTCACCACCAGGAGTATAGCCCCCACACCTGCAGTAGACTCACCACCAGGAGTATAGCCCCCACACCTGCAGCAGCCTCACCACCAGGAGTATAGCCCCCACACCTGCAGTAGACTCACCACCAGGAGTATAGCCCCCACACCTGCAGCAGCCTCACCACCAGGAGTATAGCCCCCACACCTGCAGTAGACTCACCACCAGGAGTATAGCCCCCACACCTGCAGCAGATGTGTCACGGGGCGGCCAATGAGCCACAAGGCTAAGCAAGATCATCCCGGCTCAAACCTCAGACTCCAACACTAGTCAAAAATCTCTCGGTATTTGCCTCTCTTGCCCTCGGGCTCGGACCCGGGGCCGAGGGGCAAGTACTCTGCTGCTTTACTGTGGTGTAACAATGTCTTAATGCCCAGTACACAGTACTTGCAGGGTACCGCAGGTGTACTACACGGGTGACCACACACGCAGCCACACCTGTACACGGGTGACCAGGCACGCGGCCAAACCTGTACACAGGTGACCACACACACACACACACACACACACACACACACACACACACACACACACACACACACACACACACACACACACAGGGGCCTCGTAGGGGCCTCGTAGCCTGGTGGATAGGCCGCAGGACTCGTAATTCTGTGGCGCGGGTTCGATTCCCGCACGAGGCAGAAACAAATGGGCAAAGTTTCTTTCACCCTAAGTGCCCCTGTTACCTAGCAGTAAATAGGTACCTGGGAGTTAGTCAGCTGTCACGGGCTGCTTCCTGGGGTGTGTGTGTGTGTGTGTGGTGTGGAAAAAAAAAGAAAAAAAAGTAGTTAGTAAACAGTTGATTGACAGTTGAGAGGCGGGCCGAAAGAGCAAAGCTCAACCCCCGTAAAAACACAACTAGTAAACACAACTAGTAAACACAACTAGTAAACACAACTAGTAAACATACACACAGACACACACACACACACACACACACACACACACACACACACACACACACACACACACACACACACACACACACACACACACACACACACACACCCCCCACCCCCACCCCCACCCACCCACCCACCCACCCACCCAAACCTCCCCATCCTCTCACCTTCCCACGTATAATAAAGAGTCTAAGCTACAACCCAGCAATAGTCAACAATAATTCAGGTTTGGCTAGTGGCTGTGAATCTGGGTGTTCGCCTCGCTGACCTTGGCTTTGGTTACACTAGCTCCACACTGGTCGAGGGTGTTTGTTGACAGCAAATACGCCTAACTCGTCACTCCCCTTCACACTTTTGTCCATAGTTGACTGTGAAGGAACTATCAGCATGTTTGTCCACACCTGGAAGCTCTGGCCTGGTGTGTCCACACCTGGCAGCTCTGGCCTGGTGTGCCCACACCTGGCAGCTCCGGCCTGGTGTGCCCACACCTGGCAGCTCCGGCCTGGTGTGTCCACACCTGGCAGCTCCGGCCTGGTGTGCCCACACCTGGCAGCTCCGGCCTGGTGTGCCCACACCTGGCAACTCTGGCCAGGTGTGCCCACACCTGGCAACTCTGGCCAGGTGTGTCTGTGTGTTACAGTTGACACCAACACTTCCACGTGTAGAGGTAAACATTCTCCGAGTCCTGTTGAAGCGGGTGAATTTGTGCGTGTGCGTGTGTGTGTGCGTGTGTATGCGTGTGTGCGTGTGTGCGCGTGTGTGTGCGTGTGTGTGCGTGTGTGCGTGTGTGTGCGTGTGTGCGTGTGTGTGCGTGTGCGTGTGTGTGCGTGTGTGTGCGTGTGCGTGTGCGTGCGTGCGTGTGTGTGTGTATTCACCTAGTTGTACTTGCGGTGGTTGAGCTCTGCTCTTTCGGCCCGCCTCTCAACTGTCAATCTGTTTACTAACTACTATTTTTTTTCTCCACACCACACACACTCACCCCAGGAAGCAGCCCGTGACAGCTGACTAACTCCCAGGTACCTATTTACTGCTAGGTAACAGGGGCATTCATGGTGAAAGACACTTTGCTCATTTGTTTCTGCCTGGTGCGGGAATCGAACCCGCGCCACAGAATTACGAGTCCTGCGCGCTATCCACCAGGCTACCAGGCCCCCCCTAACTTCCCCCCTACACAAGGGAGGGAGTTAGTCAGCTGTCACGGGCTGCTTCCTGGGGTGTTTACTTCCTAGTAAACACACACACACACACACACACACACACACACACACACACACACACACACACACACACACACACACACACACACACACACACACACCCAGGAAGCAGCTCGTTAACAGCTGTCTAACTCCCAGGTACCTAGGTACCAGGGTGAAAGAAACTTTGCCCATTTGTTTATGCGTGGTCCGGGAATCGAACCCGGAACACTGAATTACGAGTCCTGCGCGCTGTGTGCTCAGTTACCAGACCCCTAAGCATTGTGCAGGAGTGTGTGTGTAAGAGTGCGTGCAAGAGTGAGTGAGTGTGTGTGTGTAAGAGTAAGTGTGAGTGTGTGTGTGTGTAAGAGTGTGTGTGTAAGAGTGTGTAAGAGTGAGTGTGTGTGTGTAAGAGTAAGTGTGAGTGTGTGTGTGTGTGTAAGAGTGTGTGTGTAAGAGTGTGTAAGAGTGAGTGAGTGTGTGTAAGAGTAAGTGTGAGTGTGTGTGTGTGTAAGAGTGTGTAAGAGTGTGTGTGTAAGAGTGTAAGAGTGAGTGTGTAAGAGTGCAAGAGTGACCTCACCCCAGGCACCATCACAGAGGCACTAAAGGTACAATAAAGCTTAAGGCTGAGTAATAACCCCGTTATTGTGATGTGCATTAAGAGCTCGCTCCTTGTTCCTGGGGTCGTGTTTTGTCCCCCGGGGTCACCTTCCTGGGGTCGTGTTTTGTCCCCCGGGGTCACCTTCCTGGGGTCGTGTTCCGTCCCCCAGGGGTCACCTTCCTGGGGTCGTGTTCCGTCCCCCAGGGGTCACCTTCCTGGGGTCGTGTTCCGTCCCTCAGGGGTCACCTTCCTGGGGTCGTGTTCCGTCCCCCAGGGGCCACCTTCCTGGGGTCGTGTTCCGTCCCTCAGGGGTCACCTTCCTGGGGTCGTGTTCCGTCCCCCAGGGGCCACCTTCCTGGGGTCGTGTTCCGTCCCTCAGGGGTCACCTTCCTGGGGTCGTGTTCCGTCCCTCAGGGGTCACCTTCCTGGGGTCGTGTTTTGTCCCCCGGGGTCACCTTCCTGGGGTCGTGTTTTGTCCCCCGGGGTCACCTTCCTGGGGTCGTGTTTTGTCCCCCGGGGTCACCTTCCTGGGGTCGTGTTTTGTCCCCCGGGGTCACCTTCCTGGGGTCGTGTTTTGTCCCCCGGGGTCACCTTCCTGGGGTCGTGTTCCGTCCCCCAGGGGTCACCTTCCTGGGGTCGTGTTTTGTCCCCCGGGGTCACCTTCCTGGGGTCGTGTTTTGTCCACCGGGGTCACCTTCCTGGGGTCGTGTTCCGTCTCCCAGGGGTCACCTTCCTGGGGTCGTGTTCCGTCTCCCAGGGGTCACCTTCCTGGGGTCGTGTTCCGTCCCTCAGGGGTCACCTTCCTGGGGTCGTGTTCCGTCTCCCAGGGGTCACCTTCCTGGGGTCGTGTTCCGTCTCCCAGGGGTCACCTTCCTGGGGTCGTGTTCCGTCCCTCAGGGGTCACCTTCCTGGGGTCGTGTTCCGTCCCTCAGGGGTCACCTTCCTGGGGTCGTGTTCCGTCCCTCAGGGGCCACCTTCCTGGGGTCGTGTTCCGTCCCTCAGGGGCCACCTTCCTGGGGTCGTGTTCCGTCCCTCAAGGGCCACCTTCCTGGGGTCGTGTTCCGTCCCTCAGGGGCCACCTTCCTGGGGTCGTGTTCCGTCCCTCAGGGGCCACCTTCCTGGGGTCGTGTTCCGTCCCTCAGGGGCCACCTTCCTGGGGTCGTGTTCCGTCCCCCAGGGCCATCTTCCTGGGGTCGTGTTCCGTCCCCCAGGGGCCACCTTCCTGGGGTCGTGTTCCGTCCCCCAGGGGTCACCTTCCTGGGGTCGTGTTCCGTCCCCCAGGGTTCACCTTCCTGGGGTCGTGTTCCGTCCCCCAGGGCCATCTTCCTGGGGTCGTGTTCCGTCCCCCAGGGGCCACCTTCCTGGGGTCGTGTTCCGTCCCCCAGGGGTCACCTTCCTGGGGTCGTGTTCCGTCCCTCAGGGGCCACCTTCCTGGGGTCGTGTTCCGTCCCTCAGGGGCCACCTTCCTGGGGTCGTGTCCCGTCCCCCAGGGTTCACCTTCCTGGGGTCGTGTTCCGTCCCCCAGGGCCATCTTCCTGGGGTCGTGTTCCGTCCCCCAGGGGTCACCTTCCTGGGGTCGTGTTCCGTCCCCCAGGGGTCACCTTCCTGGGGTCGTGTTCCGTCCCCCAAGGCCATCTTCCTGGGGTCGTGTTCCGTCCCCCAGGGGCCACCTTCCTGGGGTCGTGTTCCGTCCCTCAGGGGCCACCTTCCTGGGGTCGTGTTCCGTCCCTCAGGGGCCACCTTCCTGGGGTCGTGTCCCGTCCCCCAGGGTTCACCTTCCTGGGGTCGTGTTCCGTCCCCCAGGGGCCACCTTCCTGGGGTCGTGTTCCGTCCCTCAGGGGCCACCTTCCTGGGGTCGTGTTCCGTCCCCCAGGGGTCACCTTCCTGGGGTCGTGTTCCGTCCCTCAGGGGCCACCTTCCTGGGGTCGTGTTCCGTCCCTCAGGGGCCATCTTCTTGGGGTCGTGTTCCGTCCCCCAGGGGCCACCTTCCTGGGGTCGTGTTCCGTCCCCCAGGGGCCACCTTCCTGGGGTCGTGTTCCGTCCCTCAGGGGCCACCTTCCTGGGGTCGTGTTCCGTCCCTCAGGGGCCACCTTCCTGGGGTCGTGTTCCGTCCCTCAGGGGCCACCTTCCTGGGGTCGTGTTCCGTCCCTCAGGGGCCACCTTCCTGGGGTCGTGTTCCGTCCCTCAGGGGCCACCTTCCTGGGGTCGTGTCCCGTCCCCCAGGGGCCACCTTCCTGGGGTCGTGTTCCGTCCCCCAGGGTTCACCTTCCTGGGGTCGTGTCCCGTCCCCCAGGGGTCACCTTCCTGGGGTCGTGTTCCGTCCCCCAGGGGCCACCTTCCTGGGGTCGTGTTCCGTCCCCCAGGGGTCACCTTCCTGGGGTCGTGTTCCGTCCCTCAGGGGCCACCTTCCTGGGGTCGTGTTCCGTCCCTCAGGGGCCACCTTCCTGGGGTCGTGTTCCGTCCCCCAGGGCCATCTTCCTGGGGTCGTGTTCCGTCCCCCAGGGGCCACCTTCCTGGGGTCGTGTTCCGTCCCCCAGGGGTCACCTTCCTGGGGTCGTGTTCCGTCCCCCAGGGTTCACCTTCCTGGGGTCGTGTTCCGTCCCCCAGGGCCATCTTCCTGGGGTCGTGTTCCGTCCCCCAGGGGCCACCTTCCTGGGGTCGTGTTCCGTCCCCCAGGGGTCACCTTCCTGGGGTCGTGTTCCGTCCCTCAGGGGCCACCTTCCTGGGGTCGTGTTCCGTCCCTCAGGGGCCACCTTCCTGGGGTCGTGTCCCGTCCCCCAGGGTTCACCTTCCTGGGGTCGTGTTCCGTCCCCCAGGGCCATCTTCCTGGGGTCGTGTTCCGTCCCCCAGGGGTCACCTTCCTGGGGTCGTGTTCCGTCCCCCAGGGGTCACCTTCCTGGGGTCGTGTTCCGTCCCCCAGGGGTCACCTTCCTGGGGTCGTGTTCCGTCCCCCAAGGCCATCTTCCTGGGGTCGTGTTCCGTCCCCCAGGGGCCACCTTCCTGGGGTCGTGTTCCGTCCCTCAGGGGCCACCTTCCTGGGGTCGTGTTCCGTCCCTCAGGGGCCACCTTCCTGGGGTCGTGTCCCGTCCCCCAGGGTTCACCTTCCTGGGGTCGTGTTCCGTCCCCCAGGGGCCACCTTCCTGGGGTCGTGTTCCGTCCCTCAGGGGCCACCTTCCTGGGGTCGTGTTCCGTCCCCCAGGGGTCACCTTCCTGGGGTCGTGTTCCGTCCCTCAGGGGCCACCTTCCTGGGGTCGTGTTCCGTCCCTCAGGGGCCATCTTCTTGGGGTCGTGTTCCGTCCCCCAGGGGCCACCTTCCTGGGGTCGTGTTCCGTCCCCCAGGGGCCACCTTCCTGGGGTCGTGTTCCGTCCCTCAGGGGCCACCTTCCTGGGGTCGTGTTCCGTCCCTCAGGGGCCACCTTCCTGGGGTCGTGTTCCGTCCCTCAAGGGCCACCTTCCTGGGGTCGTGTTCCGTCCCTCAGGGGCCACCTTCCTGGGGTCGTGTTCCGTCCCTCAGGGGCCACCTTCCTGGGGTCGTGTTCCGTCCCTCAGGGGCCACCTTCCTGGGGTCGTGTTCCGTCCCTCAGGGGCCACCTTCCTGGGGTCGTGTTCCGTCCCCCAGGGGCCACCTTCCTGGGGTCGTGTTCCGTCCCCCAGGGGCCACCTTCCTGGGGTCGTGTTCCGTCCCCCAGGGCTGACAACGTCTGACAACGGAGCTAAACATCGCCTAAGAACTATCCATCAGTCTCAGTAACATTGAACTGAAGAACAAATCTCCAGTGTTATAGAGAACATTGACCTCCACAACTCAGGTTATCGGGGGATTGAGAGCGGGAAGACCCTGGCTTCCGTCTTTACTGCACCACAGTGACAATATCATGGAAGCCTTAGAAGAGTAAATGTGTGCAATGCAAAGGTTGCATGCAGGGACTTTGTGGAGGTATATGATGAATGTGTCCGTGGAGTGATAACACTTCAGATCACATCAATAAGAGTAACAGATGAAGTAATGCGATAATTATACAATTTCCTGTCAAACAGGAAATGATAAAACAGGCAATTCTGTCAAATGGAAATGCTAAAAATAATAGACAGTCAAACTTAAGTCCAAATATTGGTTATAGGGATGGTAGTTCCTCTATGATAACACTAGTTATAGAGATGGTAGTCCCTGTCTAAGGTAAGACAGGTTATAGGAGCGTCACTGTGGTAAGATAACACTGCTATAGGGGCAGTCAGATATAAGGCCCAGAGGGGCCCAGTCATGGGAAACCTTCTCTTTATAACTCTGACTTTGACGTATCCAAATGAAAATCATATCAGAAGGCAAGATCTAAATTGGCAGCGAACCCCAAACTTCAGGCTGCTGGCCAGGTCTGACACCACCACCACAGCTGGCCAGGTCTGACACCACCACCACAGCTGGCCAGGTCTGACACCACCACCACAGCTGGCCAGGTCTGACACCACCACCACAGCTGGCCAGGTCTGACACCACCACCACAGCTGGCCAGGTCTGACACCACCACCACAGCTGGCCAGGTCTGACACCACCACCACAGCTGGCCAGGTCTGACACCACCACCACAGCTGGCCAGGTCTGACACCACCACCACAGCTGGCCAGGTCTGACACCACCACCACAGCTGGCCAGGTCTGACACCACCACCACAGCTGGCCAGGTCTGACACCACCACCACAGCTGGCCAGGTCTGACACCACCACCACAGCTGGCCAGGTCTGACACCACCACCACAGCTGGCCAGGTCTGACACCACCACCACAGCTGGCCAGGTCTGACACCACCACCACAGCTGGCCAGGTCTGACACCACCACCACAGCTGGCCAGGTCTGACACCACCACCACAGCTGGCCAGGTCTGACACCACCACCACAGCTGGCCAGGTCTGACACCACCACCACAGCTGGCCAGGTCTGACACCACCACCACAGCTGGCCAGGTCTGACACCACCACCACAGCTGGCCAGGTCTGACACCACCACCACAGCTGGCCAGGTCTGACACCACCACCACAGCTGGCCAGGTCTGACACCACCACCACAGCTGGCCACGGCTGACACCACCACCACAGCTGGCCAGGTCTGACACCACCACCACAGCTGGCCACGGCTGACACCACCACAGCTGGCCACGGCTGACACCACTGGCCACCCATGAGTGGCAGGAAGACTCCCCCGGACCACACCTGAATATATCATTGTGACACCAAACATTGCCAAAGCGTTGCCGCACCTGATAGCAACTGTTAAGGGAAGACTAGTCTATAGCGCTGCCTGAACCTGTTTGTTGTTTAACATTCGCTACCTGGAACAAAAAGTTCCAAGTAGCACGGGCTATGGTGAGCCCGTAGTGGACTTTTGTGTGTGCAGAGTAACTCAAGGGACGCGTGTATGGTTGTATTATATGTGAACTAAAGGCCAGTCGATTGTATTAGTGGGGACTCTTCGCCAGGGAGAAGAACATATGTGGCACCCGTGGAAGCTCCGAGATTTACCCATGTACCATTTGTATCTTGGTTTGCTTAAACGTACAAAGATAATAATGGAAGATAGAGGTTATCAGGCTCCTCAGATGATGGGAAAGACCTAAGGGGCAGGGGCCTCGTAGCCTGGTGGATAGCCCGCAGGACTCGTAATTCTGTGGCGCGGGTTCGATTCCCGCACGAGGCAGAAACAAATGGGCAAAGTTTCTTTCACCCTGAATGCCCCTGTTACCTAGCAGTAAATAGGTACCTGGAGTAAATAGGTACCTGGAGTAAATAGGTACCTGGGAGTTAGTCAGCTGTCACGGGCTGCCTCCTAGGGGTGGAGGCCTGGTCGAGGACCGGGCCGCGGGGACACTAAAGCCCCGAAATCATCTCAAGATAACCTATGAGGTTTCTGGTAGCTCTTGAGTCTCTTGCTGTCTCCGTGATCCTAGAACCCAAATTCATGAGAAAAAACTCTGCCTATTGTTTACTGAGAGTTTGTGTTGGTTCTTGTGTACTGAGGGCTCTTGGCTCTCAGTACACAAGAGCCAAGAGTAAACAAGAGCCGACGGGTGTTGAAGACGAGGGCGTTAATGAACCCACTTTTGTGACCCGTGTATATTGCTTCTGTCGTGTTTACCATTGGTGATCTGGGCAGGTGTGGGGTAACTGGTATAGGGGTAGGTGTGGGGTAACTGGTATAGGGGCAGGTGTGGGGTAACTGGTATAGGGGCAGGTGTGGGGTAACTGGTATAGGGGCAGGTGTGGGGTAACTGGTATAGGGGTAGGTGTGGGGTAACTGGTATAGGGGCAGGTGTGGGGTAACTGGTATAGGGGCAGGTGTAGGGTAACTGGGAAAAGAGAGATGTGTGGGAGTGGGGGGATAATATCCCAGTTATCCCATACGTCAGCACCAGGAGGGTCGGGGCGCTGGTCCTCGCCAAGTTAGACATGGCCGCCCAGTATAACACTTCACACAAACTTGAGCATTATCTTGAGGCAGCTGAAGTAGTCTGTCATCGTCCTCGTCCCGTCCGTCGTGTCCGTCGCCGTCCTCGTCCCGTCCCGTCCTCGTCGCGGCCGTCGCCGTCGTGGTGGCCGACAGTTACATTGAGTGGTTGGGGGCAAGTTTGGTCATTGGCTGCAGGCAAGAGATGAGTATCTGTGCCCCGGGTCAGCGACATGTCTTGACAAACGACCCAACCCTTCCACTTGCAGGAAATAAATTCTTGAGAGAGTTGGCGACGACTTCTGCCAAATGGACAGTTTGGGAAAATGAGGCAGTTTTCCTTCAGTGTGTTGAGTGCATGATTGGTGGGGTGGGTCTTGAGTGCATGATTGGTGGGGTGGGTCTTGAGTGCATGATTGGTGGGGTGGGTCTTGAGTGCATGATTGGTGGGGTGGGTCTTGAGTGCATGATTGGTGGGGGTGGGTGCGAGTGCAAGATTGGTGGGGTGGGTCTGAGTGCATGATTGCTGGGGTGGGTCTTGAGTGCATGATTGGTGGGGATGGGTCTGAGTGCATGATTGGTGGGGATGGGTCTGAGTGCATGATTCGTGGGGATGGGTCTGAGTGCATAATTGGTGGGGTGGGTCTTGAGTGCATGATTGGTGGGGTGGGTCTTGAGTGCATGATTGGTGGGGTGGGTCTTGAGTGCATGATTGGTGGGGTGGGTCTTGAGTGCATGATTGGTGGGGTGGGTCTTGAGTGCATGATTGGTGGGGTGGGTCTTGAGTGCATGATTGGTGTGGTGGGTCTTGAGTGCATGATTGGTGGGGTGGGTCTTGAGTGCATGATTGGTGGGGATGGGTCTGAGTGCATGATTGGTGGGGATGGGTCTGAGTGCATGATTGGTGGGGTGGGTCTTGAGTGCATGATTGGTGGGGTGGGTCTTGAGTGCATGATTGGTGGGGTGGGTCTTGAGTGCATGATTGGTGGGGTGGGTCTTGAGTGCATGATTGGTGGGGTGGGTCTTGAGTGCATGCGTGCACTCACCTACATGCAGTCACCTTTTATCATATTTACATTTAAAACTTTGATTTGAGTTAGATGTAACGACTTTATCTCTAACATGTTCCACTTACAGACAACTCTGACACTGAAAAAGTTCTTCCTGATGTGTGTGTGACTCATTTGGCTCTAGTTACCACCCATGACCCCTCGTGCTGCTGGTCCTGGCTTTGAACAACGCTGCTCTGAATACCTGGTCAGTTTCCCTTAGAGTCTTGTATGTTATTATATCCCCCTTATCTCTCCTCCAGTGTGGCAATATCTAGTTCTGTCTTTCCTCGTAGCTCAATCCCGTCAGCTCAGGAACTATCCTCGTTGCATATCTGTGGACCTTTTCTAGTTTCTCCTGCTGCTGTTCTGGTCTGCCTCTACTCTCCACCCTCGTGCCACTACAATCTCCCCCTCGTGCCACTACTCTCCACCCTCGTGCCACTACTCTCCACCCTCGTGCCACTACTCTCCACCCTCGTGCCACTACTCTCACTATAACCCATTGCTTCCTTCCTGAGAGATACTGTGACCCACATTACGACGCTTCTTGATACACCAGACTGTTCCTCTTGTTTCTGTTGGAGTCTCTTGTGTGGGACTGTATCGAATGCTTTCTGACAGTGGAGGAATATGCAGTCTGCCCATCCTTCTCTTTCTCTTCTTGGAGTTCATCTTCTTATTGAACTCCAGCAAGTTTGTCAAGCAAGGAAGGGAAGTAAACTATCAGGAGAAAACGCCAAGCCAGTATGACTATATAGCACTTGGAAGGGGTCAGGATAAGGATTTAGGATGGGACGGGGGTGGGGGGGGGGAAGTAGGGTCAAGTAGGATTTTCCCTTTACTAAACCGTGCTGGTGACCTGAGACAAACTGTGTATTGATGTAAATGTTCTCCCGGCCTGCTTGGGCTCACTCCCTGTTGTTGTTGTTTAAGATTCGCTGCTTGGAACAAATAGTTCCAAGTAGCACGGGCTATGGTGAGCCCGTAGTGGACTAGGCTCACTCACTCTAGCATCTTGCAGGGGTGACTTGTTAGTGATGCGGGTGTAGGTAGTTTAGCAGTTTCTGTCTCTCTTAAAGAGCACGTCTACAGTATGCGTGACTCATACCTCAGGCTACGAGCAGCCGCGTCCAACAGCCTGGTTGATCAGTCCAGCAACCAGGAGGCCTGGTCGAGGACCGGGGCCGCGGGGTCGCTAAGCCCCGGAAGCACCTCAAGGTAAGGTTCCCCTTCCATGTAGTGTGTGGCCACGTTATCCGTCAGGAAGTTCTCCTGTTTCTAGGGAGGAATAAAATATTATGGCAAGTGGGCTGCACAGTGCTGCAGTTGACAGTCTTAATACACATGGCGATATTTTGTCTGGTCCAACAGCTTCTGTCACCTGTAATTCCTGCAGCTGCTACTTTACTACTACTGCTCACACTGGTATTACCGTGAGCCTCTCCTCTACTACTGTTCCTTCTATTTGGGCTGTAAACTCTAGCGGTAAATGAGGTTCCAGTTTGAATACTTCCTGAAAACTTTTGTTCAGTTCCTCGCGCACTTCCTTATCATTTTCCGTGACCCCCTTCACTTGCGTCACGTGTGGTGACCTGGTCATTCCCAGTCATCTTACCGTGTATGCCGTATTGTTCTCGTACTCTGCTCTGCCACTCTCCCACTCTGTACCCAGCCACTTGGGCTGGACGGTAGAGCGACGGGCTCGCTTCATGCAGGTCGGCGTTCAATCCCCGACCGTCCAAGTGGTTGGGCACCATTCCTTCCCCCCGTTCCATCCCAAATTGTTATCCTGATCCCTTCCCAGTGTTATATAGTCGTAATGGCTTGGCGCTTTCCCCTGATAATTGCCTCCCTCTCCTAGTTAGTGTGCACTCACTTACCTGGTTGATACCTGGTTGATACCTGGTTGATGGGGTTCTAAGAGTTCTACTCCCCAAGCCAGGCCCGAGGCCAGACTTGACTTGTGAGAGTTTGGTCCACCAGGCTGTTGCTTGGAGCAGCCCGCAGAGGCCCACATACCCACCACAGCCCGGTTGGTCCGGCACTTCTTTTAGAAAACCGTCCAGTTTTCTCTTGAAGATGTCCACGGTTGTTCCGGCAATATTTCTTATAGTCGCTGGGAGGACGTTGAACAACCGCGGACCTCTGATGTTTATACAGTGTTCTCTGATTGTGCCTATGGCACCTCTGCTCTTCACTGGTTCTATTCTGCATTTTCTTCCATATCGTTCACTCCAGTACGTTGTTATTTTACTGTGTAGAGTTGGTACTTGGCCCTCTAGTATCTTCCACGTGTATATTATTTGGTATCTCTCTCGTCTCCTTTCTAGTGAGTACATTTGGAGAGCTTTGAGAAGATCCCAATAATTTAGGTGCTTTATCGCGTCTATGCGTGCCGTATATGTTCTCTGTATTCCCTCTATTTCAGCAATCTCTCCTGCTCTGAAGGGGGAAGTGAGTACTGAGCAGTACTCGAGACGGGACAACACAAGTGACTTGAAGAGTACAACCATTGTGATGGGATCCCTGGATTTGAAAGTTCTCGTAATCCATCCGATCATTTTTCTAGCTAACGCAATATTTGCTTGGTTATGCTCCCTAAACGTTAGATCGTCAGACATCATTATTCCCAAATCCTTGACATGCTGTTTTTGTACTATGGGAAGATTCGATTGTGTTTTGTAACCTGTATTATGTTTCAGGTCCTCATTTTTGCCGTACCTGAGTACCTGGAATTTATCACTGTTAAACATCATGTTATTTTCTGCTGCCCAATCGAAAACTTTGTTGATATCTGCTTGTAATTTGTCCATGTCTTTATCAGAGGTAATTTTCATGCTGATTTGTGTGTCATCTGCAAAGGACGACACAAAGCTGTGACGTGTATTTTTGTCTATATCTGATATGAGAATAAGGAACAACAGTGGTGCAAGGACTGTACCTTAAGGTACAGAGCTTTTAACTGTGCTCGGACTTGATTTGATTTGATTGACTGTTACTCTTTGTGTTCTGATCGACAGGAAATTGAGTATCCAGCGTCCTACTTTTCCAGTTATTCCCATTGACCTCATTTTGGGTGCTATCACTCCATGGTCACATTTGTCGAACGCCTTTGCAAAGTCTGTGTACACAACATCTGCATTTTGCTTTTCTTCTTGGGCTTCTGTGATTTAGTCATAGTGGTTGAGTAACTGTGACAGACAGGATCTTCCCGCTCTTAATCCATGTTGCGAGTTTGTTGTTGTTGCAAGACTTGTGGCGTGTTTGTACATATTGTGATTACTTTGTGTTCTGTGTTCTCAATAGTTCCTCCAGGCTCTTTTGCTGCTTCTCTTTGCCTCCAGACACTGTTGAGCCCTGGGGGGGGGGGGTGATGGTCGTCTTGCTTCCGTGTGTGTGGGGAGGGGGGAGGGGGGTGCTGGGAGGGGGGGAGGGGGGACGGTATTGGTGCTGTGCTGTGGTTGGCTGGCTGGTGTGTTAGTCCTTTACCTCTCATCAACCTGACTACACCCTCCCTCCTCTCTACCTTCCTCCCTTCCCCCCCCCCCCCCCCCCCCCTCTCTCTCTCTCTCTCTCTCTCTCTCTCTCTCTCTCTCTCTCTCTCTCTCTCTCTCTCTCTCTCTCTCTCTCTCTCTCTCTCTCTCTCTCTCTCTCTCTCTCTCTCTCCCCTCTCTCTCTCTCTCTCTCTCTCTCTCTCCCCTCTCTCCTCTCTCCTCTATTCCTCTCTTCTCTTTCTCTCGTCTCTCCTCCCCCCCCCCCCCCGCCAACCATGAGGAGCCAGCAGCCATCACAGGAACTTAGCGTGGCGGGCGTCAGGTAGTGTGTGGGGGGGGGGGTGGGGGGGGGTGTATAAACAACCTAAAGCAGTGCCTTGAGCAAATAGGCACTGTAGCACTAGTAATATGTACACATCACATACTACAAAGTCACATACTACCAAGTCACATACTACCAAGTCACATACTACCAAGTCATATACTACAAAGTCACATACTACTAAGTCATATACTACAAAGTCACATACTACCAAGTCATATACTACCAAGTCACATACTACCAAGTCATATACTACTAAGTCACATACTACCAAGTCACATACTACTAAGTCATATACTACTAAGTCACATACTACCAAGTCATATACTACCAAGTCACATACTACCAAGTCATATACTACTAAGTCACATACTACCAAGTCACATACTACTAAGTCATATACTACAAAGTCACATACTACTAAGTCATATACTACAAAGTCACATACTACCAAGTCATATACTACCAAGTCACATACTACCAAGTCATATACTACTAAGTCACATACTACCAAGTCACATACTACTAAGTCATATACTACTAAGTCATATACTACTAAGTCACATACTACCAAGTCATATACTACTAAGTCATATACTACTAAGTCATATACTACTAAGTCACATACTACCAAGTCATATACTACCAAGTCATATACTACTAAGAAAAAAGGAAACAAGTGTTCGAACATTGTGTTCGAGGCTCATCATCCTGGTCCTTATAGTGTTACATAATGTTGGTAATGAATGAAGGCCATACCTAGTGATGCATATAACTGGCTCATTACATAAATGGGCCTCTAGGAGCAGGCTTCAGATGAACTGAGGCAGGATAACAGCTCTTGCTTGCACCTTCACTAGGTACAAAATTTGAGAGCTCTTATGAACCCGTGCTCTACTCTATCGTAAGAACCACAAAGGCGGCTATGTAGAGAAATAGAAACTAACTAAAGTTGCAAGTCTCCAAGAAAGAAATGAAGAAAGAGTGAAGCCACAGTACAATTCTGGTTTTAGTGAACCCTTAAACACACTAATGATTGATTATCCAACGAAGTGTTCACGAATATGATACCAGATACCACCATCTGGACCTTAAGTACCAGATGCTACTTAAGGTCCCACTGGACCTTAAGTAGCCAAGTGGGACCTTAAGTAGCCGTAGACAGCATCCTTGCGGCACACTCCTCACCACCTGAACATTCCAGGACGTCTATATTCACCAAGACTTGCAAGGACACCACTATCACAGGCCCTAAACATCTTATGGAGACGGAGCCTTGGTAAAGGCGTTACCCCCGACCAACATCAAACACAAGAGCTCGCACAACTCCACAAAGGAGGTACTAAAGTAGACGCAAAATATTATAAACTAATAGAACTAACATCACACACACAATCTTTGAAAGAGTGCTAAGAAGTAAGCCACAAAACACATAGACTCGGTCGCCCGAGTGGACAGCACGCTGGACTTGTGATCCTGTGGTCCCGGGTTCGATCCCGGGCGCCGGCGAGAAACAATGGGCAGAGTTTCTTTCACCCTATGCCCCTGTTACCTAGCAGTAAAATTGGTACCTGGGTGTTAGTCAGCTGTCACGGGCTGCTTCCTGGGGGTGGAGGCCTGGTCGAGGACCGGGCCGCGGGGACACTAAAGCCCCGAAATCATCTCAAGATAACCCCAAGAATCACAAGATAAGCACGGCAAACGTCCCATCAGATGTAAATCATGTTTTGAATGAGCAACATAAAATAACTTAATGTTTAATGAAGATAAGTTTAAAGTTTAAACTCTTGCAATATGGTTAAAAACGAAAATATAAAAACGGAGACTATATTAAATGCACTCAAGTCAAACTGCTCAAATAAGCAATGTGAAGGATTTGTGAGTAATCGTGTGGCAAGACCTTACCTTTAATATGGTAGCCGTCACAACTGGAAGACAAATGTCAGGTTGGATAACAAGAACCTTCCACACACAAGAGATGCCATACCAGTGATGATACTTTTCAAAACACTAGTGCTCTCTAGGGTGGAGTACTGTTGCACAACTATGCAGTGTTATTGTTGCAGAATAACAACTGGAGAAACTACTGACCTGGAGAACGTTTAAAGGACTTTTAAAGGCCGAATTGACTGTATAAAACATGTGAGTTATTGGGACTGCTTACAATGTTTACATCTGTACTTCCTCGGGCACAGGTGAAAGATATACATAATAATTTACACCTGGGAAATAATTGATGAACCGCTTCCAGATCTGCACACACATAAATAATATCGTATGAGACCAGGAGGCACGGCAGGATGTGCAGAATCACACTGAAAAAACAGCGTTGCAGTAGGTAGGCTGAAAGATAACTTTATTAACATGAAAGGCCCGAGATTCTTCAATACTCTCCTTCACACTAGAGGCATAACTAGCCCACCTCTCACAGTGCTCAAGAGAGAACGTCTTAAACACCTCCTAAGATACTTGATCAACCAGGCTGTTGGACCCCAGGCTCCGAGGAGCTGCGTCCAGCAGCCTAGTTGACCAGTCCAGCAACCACGAGGCTTGATCAGAGACCGGGCCGCGGAGGCCATGATCCCTAGAACCAACGCCAGGTAGAGTGTTGTCATGGGTACACAACTGGAGGAATGGTCTAGATAATGGCTGCTAAAGTTCAACTCAGGAAATTGTGAGATAATGAAATTAGGCGAACGGAGCAGAACGCCGAACACAATGTACCATCTGGGAGGTGATATCCTGCAAGAGTAAAAAAAGAAAGATTTGGCGGTTGATATCAGACTGAACCTGTCCCCAGTGGCCCACATCAAAAGGATATCATCAGCGGCATATGCTAGACTGGCCAACATAAGAACTGTCTTCAGAAACTTGAAGGTGAGCACACACACACACACACACACACACACACACACACACACACACACACACACACACACACACACACACACACACACACACACACACCCTCTCTCTCTCTGCTGTGTGTGCGTACAAACATATACGCACATGCGTACATGTGTGCACCTACACTTTGAGGGTGGGTGGTGGCTTAGTGAACAACCTTCTAGACCCCGGACCTAGGGACCGGGTTCGATCCCCCGGCACCGCCGGAAAAACAAATGGGCAATGTTTCCTTCACCCTGATGCCCCTGTCACTTAGCAGTAAATAGGTATCTGGTAGTTAAACAGCTGCTACGGGCTGTTTAGTGGTGTGTGTGTGTGTTTGTGTGTGTGTGTGTGTGTGTGTGTGTGTGTGAGTGAGTGAGTGAGTGAGTGAGTGAGTGAGTGAGTGAGTGAGTGCGAGTGAGTGCGAGTGAGTGAGTGCGAGTGAGTGAGTGAGTGCGAGTGAGTGAGTGCGAGTGAGTGAGTGCGAGTGAGTGAGTGCGAGTGAGTGAGTGCGAGTGAGTGAGTGAGTGCGAGTGAGTGAGTGCGAGTGAGTGAGTGAGTGAGTGTGTGTGTGTGTGTGTGTGTGTGTGTGAAAAATAGTAGTTAGTAACAGTTGATTGATTGACAATTGAGAGGCGGGCCTAAAGAGCAGAGCTCGGCCCCCGCAATCACAACTAGGTGTATACACACACATCACCGCACATGTCATACACACTTAAAACCCGCCGAGGATTGACTGGGCTCTAATCCGTAACCGTTTACCCTACCGGGGAAAAACTAGTAGGGTAAATAAATCTTACCATGATATAGGGAGGGGAAAGCTCTCAGCCTGCTAGCAGGAGTCAGCAGGCCGTTCGCCAGAAAAAAGAAAAACTGTGTTACAGTACCTACAGGGGGAGGGGGGAGGGGGGATGAGCGATGTGCACCACCACACTGCCCACCACCACACTGCCCACCACCACACTGCCCACCACCACACTGCCCACCACCACACTGCCCACCACACTACCAAAGGTTCACCGGGGCGCATAGCTAACTCCACTACCACGTCCCGGCTTGTATCCACCTCGCTCCCCTCAACACGCTCTCAAGCCCGGGCTTTGACGGTCACACCTGGGGGTGGTCACACCTGGGGGGTGGTCACTCCTGGGGGGTGGTCACTCCTGGGGGGTGGTCACACCTGGGGGGTGGTCACACCTGGGGGTTGGTCACACCTGGGGGGTGGTCACACCTGGGGGGTGGTCACACCTGGGGGGTGGTCACACCTGGAGTGTGGTCACACCTGGAGTGTGGTCACACCTGGGGGTGTGGTCACACCTGGGGGGTGGTCACACCTGGAGTGTGGTCACACCTGGAGTGTGGTCACACCTGGGGGGTGGTCACACCTGGGGGTGTGGTCACACCTGGGGGTGGTCACACCTGGAGTGTGGTCACACCTGGGGGTGGTCACACCTGGAGTGTGGTCACACCTGAGGGTGTGGTCACACCTGGGGGTGGTCACACCTGGGGGTGTGGTCACACCTGGGGGGGGGTGGTCACACCTGGGGGGTGGTCACACCTGGGGGTGTGGTCACACCTGGGGGTGGTCACACCTGGAGTGTGGTCACACCTGGGGGTGGTCACACCTGGAGTGTGGTCACACCTGGGGGTGTGGTCACACCTGACGGTGTGGTCACACCTGGGGGTGGTCACACCTGGGGGTCACACCTGGGGGTCACACCTGGGGGGGGGTGGTCACACCTGAGGTGTGATTACACCTGGGGGGTGGTCACACCTGGGGGGTGGTCACACCTGGGGGGTGGTCACACCTGGGGGGTGGTCACACCTGGGGGGTGGTCACACCTGGGGGGTGGTCACACCTGAGGTGTGGTCACTCCTGGGGGGTGGTCACACCTGGGGGGTGGTCACACCTGAGGTGTGGTCACTCCTGGGGGGTGGTCACACCTGGGGGGGTGGTCACACCTGGGGGGTGGTCACACCTGGGGTGTGGTCACACCTGGGGTGTGGTCACACCTGGGGGGTGGTCACACCTGGGGGGTGGTCACACCTGGGGGTGGTCACACCTGGAGTGTGGTCACACCTGGGGGGGTGGTCACACCTGGAGTGTGGTCACACCTGGGGGTGTGGTCACACCTGGGGGTGTGGTCACACCTGGAGTGTGGTCACACCTGGGGGTGTGGTCACACCTGGGGGTGGTCACACCTGGGGGTGGTCACAAATGGGGGTGGTCACACCTGGAGTGTGGTCACACCTGGGGGTGTGGTCACACCTGGGGGTGGTCACACCTGGAGTGTGGTCACACCTGGGGGGGTGGTCACACCTGGGGGGGTGGTCACACCTGGGGGGTGGTCACACCTGGAGTGTGGTCACACCTGGGGGGGGGGTGGTCACACCTGGGGGGGTGGTCACACCTGGGGGTGTGGTCACACCTGGGGGTGGTCACACCTGGAGTGTGGTCACACCTGGGGGTGGTCACACCTGGGGGGTGGTCACACCTGGGGGGTGGTCACACCTGAGGGGTGGTCACACCTGAGGGGTGGTCACACCTGAGGTGTGATTACACCTGGGGGGTGGTCACACCTGGGGGGTGGTCACACCTGGGGGGTGGTCACACCTGAGGGGTGGTCACACCTGGGGGTGGTCACACCTGAGGGGTGGTCACACCTGGGGGGTGGTCACACCTGGGGGGTGGTCACACCTGAGGGGTGGTCACACCTGGGGGGTGGTCACACCTGGGGGGTGGTCACACCTGGGGGGGTGACTTCCCCCAGGTGGCAGCAGCAGCAGCAGCAGCAGAGGGTGGCAGCAGCAGCAGAGGGTGGCAGCAGCAGCAGCAGCAGCAGCAGAGGGTGGCAGCAGCAGCAGAGGGTGGCAGCAGCAGCAGAGGGTGGCAGCAGCAGCAGCAGAGGGTGGCAGCAGCAGCAGCAGAGGGTGGCAGCAGCAGCAGCAGAGGGTGGCAGCAGCAGCAGCAGCAGCAGCAGAGGGTGGCAGCAGCAGAGGGTGGCGGCAGCAGCAGCAGCAGCAGCAGAGGGTGGCAGCAGCAGCAGCAGCAGCAGCAGCAGAGGGTGGCAGCAGCAGCAGCAGCAGCAGCAGAGGGTGGCAGCAGCAGCAGCAGCAGCAGAGGGTGGCAGCAGCAGCAGCAGAGGGTGGCAGCAGCAGCAGCAGAGGGTGGCAGCAGCAGCAGCAGAGGGTGGCAGCAGCAGCAGCAGCAGCAGAGGGTGGCAGCAGCAGCAGCAGCAGCAGAGGGTGGCAGCAGCAGCAGCAGAGGGTGGGGACGTTAACAGCGGGAGGGGAGGAAGGAGCCTCGCTTATCTAATCACCTCCGCACCGCCAACACCTCATTATTGGCCGCCTGCTGGCTGGCTGCGGCACACACACGGAGAGTGAGAGAGAGAGAGAGAGAGAGAGAGAGAGAGAGAGAGAGAGAGAGAGAGAGAGAGAGAGAGAGAGAGAGAGAGAGGCAGGCAGACACAGACACACAGACACACAGACACACAGACACACACACACACACACACACACACACACACACACACACACAGAGGGCGCTGGTGGCTGAGTGGACAGCACGCTGCACACGTAATCCTGTGGACTAGGGTTCGATTCTCGGAGCCGGCGAGAAACAAAATGGGCAGAGTTTATTTCACCCCTTTGCCCTGTTCACCTAGCAGTAAATAGGTACCTGGGAGACAGCCAGGTGTTACGGGCTGCTTCCTGGGTGTGCCTGTTTGGAAAAATAAAGTTAGTAACAGTTGATCGATTGACAGTTGAGAGGCGGGCCGAAAGAGCAGAGCTTAACCCCCGCAAGTACAACTAGGTGAATACAGACACATGAAGGAGGGAGAGAGGAGGCAGGCAGGAGTTAAAGTAGAGATGTCTGTGTATACTTCCTCCGCCTCCCCCAGGTGAGAGCTCTCCCTTCCCATACCTCATGGTAAGCCTTACCCTACTACTTGTCCCGGCAACACATAAGAAAAAGATTGGTAACTGCAGAAGACCCTTTGGCCCATACGAAGCAGCTCCTATTTATAACCACCCAATCCCACTCATATACATGTCTAACCCACGTTTAAAACAATCAAGGGGGATCCCACCTCCACCACTTTACGTGGTAATTTGTTCCACAAATCAACAACCCTGTTACTGAACCAGTATTTACCCAGGTGTTTCCTATATCTAAACTTATCCAATTTATACCCATTGTTTCGTGTTCTGTCTTGTGTTGATACTTTTAATATCCTATTAATATCCCCTTTGTTATGTCCATTTATCCACTTATACACCTCTATCATGTTACTCCTAATTCTTCGCCTTTCCGCATAATGTCATTTAAGCTTAAATTAAAGTAATTTAATTTAAGGCTTAAAGTAATTTAAGCGTAGGCTTAAAGTAATTTAAGCCTACGCTGGACGCGTTCTAGTGAATTTATATCTATTCTATAGTACGGCGACCAAAACTGAACTGCATAATCTAAATGGGGCCTAACCAGAGCAAGATATAGCTTGAGAACCACACCAGGTGTCTTGTTACTAACGCTTCGATTAATAAATCCCAGTGTCCTATTTGCCTTATTACGACCATTCATGCATTGATTTTTTGGTTTTAAATTCTTACTAATCATAACTCCCAGATCTCTTTCGCAATCCGACTTCGCAATCTCAACACCATCTAGCTCGTATCTTGTACCTCTATCATCATTACCTAGCCTCAAAATTTTACATTTATCAGCATTAAACTGCATCTGCCAATCTTTTGACCATTTCAAAACCCTATTTAGATCGTCTTGAAGTGATAAAGAGTCCCTTTCCGTGCTTATTTCTGCTGATTTTTGTATCATCGGCAAATTTGCAAATAAGGCTGCTCAAACCTGACTCTAAATCATGTATATATTATGAACAACAGAGGTCCCAGGACAGAGCCTTGAGGCACTCCACTTGCAAAATTTTCCCAGTCTGCCTTAACCCCATTTATACTAACTCTCTGTTTCCTTTGGTGTACTCGTGCCCTAATCCAACTTAATATATCACCCCCAATACCACGAGCCTCTATCTTTTTAATCAGTCTTTCATGTGGCACTGTATCAAAACCTTTACCTAAGTCAAGGTCTTGCTCTCTCTTGCTCTTCCCTGATCTATCTCTCTCTCTCTCTCTCTCTCTCTCTCTCTCTCTCTCTCTCTCTCTCTCTCTCTCTCTCTCTCTCTCTCTCTCTCTCTCTCTCTCTCTCTCTCTCTCTCTCTCTCTCTCTCTCTCTCTCTCTCTCTCTCTCTCTCTCTCTCTCTCTCTCTCTCTCTCTCTCTCTCTCTCTCTCTCTCTCTCTCTCTCTCTCTCTCTTTTTTCTTTCTTTCTTTCTTTCTTTCTTTTTCTTTTTCTTTTCTCAATCAATTGGGCTAGACGGTAGAGCGACGGTCTCGCCTCATGCAGGTCGGCGTTCAATCCCCAACCGTCCAAGGGGGTGGGCACCATTCCTTCCCCCCGTCCCATCCCATATCCTGACCCCTTCCTAGTGCTATATAGTCGTAATGACTTGGCGCTTTCCCCTGATAATTCCGTTCTCTCCTCTCTCTGTCTCTTTCACCATCCTTGTTTCTGTTACTATCTTGTATGTAGTGATTATATCATAGCTTATATTTCGTGATTATATTTCGCTATCCATGTATTTACAAGCGATTTTGAAGGTGTGTGTGTGTGTACTCACCTAGTTGTGTTTGCGGGGGTTGAGCTCTGGCTCTTTGGTCCCGCCTCTCAACCGTCAATCAACAGGTGTACAGGTTCCTGAGCCTATTGGGCTCTATCATATCTACACTTGAAACTGTGTATGGAGTCAGCCTCCACCACATCACTGCCTAATGCATTCCATCTGTTAACTACTCTGACACTGAAAAAGTTCTTTCTACCGTCCGTGTGGCTCATATGGGAGGTGTGCGGGGAGTGTAAGTTAAGTTTAGCGTGTGCGTCACGGTGTTGTGTGACGTAGGTGACAGATTAAAGACCAAGCCTTCATCAAACACACTCTCGCTCCCGCTCATTATAGACCATTTGATGCTTGTAAAAGCTTAGTCACTATAATTAATGTCCATTTTTGTGTGCAGACACAGCAAAATGAGTTATTGTTGTAGTTGCATATAAAGTAGAATTATTAACCAAATGAACAATGCTTTGTTGTTTACAAAAATTAGCTAACCGTAATTAATATATATTTTTGTGTGGTGTAGAGTGAGGATGATTTATGATGGTATGTAGGTAAAACTGACGGTGGTAATTAGAGCTGTTCCCACCTTGTTTACACCGAGTATTGACCTTAATCTGGAGACTAAAGCACCGGTCAGCCTCAGCCCAGGATGGAGTCTTAAGTCGACCGATGACAACCAAAACCAGCCTCGGGAAGTAGAACTCTCGAAACCCTCTGCAGGTATGGTCCAGGTTGAACATCGTCCTTGACTGCTCGCCTCCATTACTCCGAGCAGTAACTTGAGACCTGTGTGAGAGAAGCAATAAGAGACTCGTGTTAAGGAGGAAAACATGGTTTAAATATACAGGAACAACCGTGGACATCTTTAAGAGAAAACTAGATAGTTTTCTAAAAAGTGCCGGACCAACCGGGCTGTGGTGGGTATGTGGGCCTGCGGGCCGCTCCAAGCAACAGCCTGGTGGACCAAACTCTCACAAGTCAAACCTGGCCTCGGGCCGGGCTTGACTCTTACGTCAAAACTGGTCCCAGTTCCTATCCCAACTTCAGAATCCTGTACACCACAGAGGATTTAAGTTACCGTGTTCACCGCACTCACTCTGGCCTTAAGTTTGGAAAATGTGCAAGGAAACATATTTTTAATTAAGTTAACTGTACGGTAATACAATATATTTTCATGTTTGTGGTCTGTGACACGTGCCTGGATTGTGGTGCTTAGTTTATGATCTGTGGCACCCAGTCTTGGTCTGTGGCACCCAGTCTTGGTCTGTGGCACCCAGTCTTGGTCTGTGGCACCCAGTCTTGGTCTGTGGCACCCAGTCCTGGTCTGTGGCACCCAGTCCTGGTCTGTGGCACCCAGTCTTGGTCTGTGGCACCCAGTCTTGGTCTGTGGCACCCAGTCTTGGTCTGTGGCACCCAGTCTTGGTCTGTGGCACCCAGTCTTAGTCTGTGGCACCCAGTCTTGGTCTGTGGCACCCAGTCTTAGTCTGTGGCACCCAGTCTTGGTCTGTGGCACCCAGTCTTGGTCTGTGGCACCCAGTCTTGGTCTGTGGCACCCAGTCTTGGTCTGTGGCACCCAGTCTTGGTCTGTGGCACCCAGTCTTGGTCTGTGGCACCCAGTCTTGGTCTGTAGCACCCAGTCTTGGTCTGTGGCACCCAGTCTTGGTCTGTGGCACCCAGTCTTGGTCTGTGGCATCCAGTCTTGGTCTGTGGCACCCAGTCTTGGTCTGTGGCACCCGGTCTTGGTCTGTGGCACCCGGTCCTGGTCTGTGGCATCCGGTCCTGGTCTGTGGCACCCGGTCCCGGTCTGTGGCACCCGGTCCTGGTCTGTGGCACCCGGTCTTGGTCTGTGGCACCCGTTCCTGGTCTGTGACACCCGGTCTTGGACTGTGGAACCCGTTCCTGGTCTGTGGCACCCGTTCCTGGACTGTGGCACCCGGTCCTAGTCTGTGGCACCCGGTCCTGGTCTGTGGCACCCAGTCCTGGACTGTGGCACCCGGTCTTGTTTTGTAGCACCCGGTCCTGGACTGTGGCACCCGTTCCTGGTCTGTGGCCCCCGGTCCTGGACTGTGGCACCCGGTCTTGGTCTGTGGCACCCGTTCCTGTTCTGTGGCACCCGGTCCTAGACTGTGGCACCCTGTCCTGGACTGTGGCACCCGGTCCTGGTCTGTGGCACCCGGTCCTGGTCTGTGGCACCCGGTCCTGGTCTGTGGCACCCGGTCCTGCTCTGTGGCACCCGGTCCTGGTCTGTGGCCCCCAGACTTAATTGATCAGCCCAGCAACCAGGAGGCCTGGTCGACGACCGGGCCGCGGGGACGCTAAGCCCCGGAAGCACCTCAAGGTATCCTCCAGGAGTAAGACGTAGTTTCCTGAATGTAGTTTTCTGTGTAGTCCTCATTAGCTTGGCATCTCCTTTAACATAAGTCCTTTAAAAATATATAAAAAATAACAGATCAAAGGACTGACCCTTGGGGGACTGAACCTGTTGCATTTATATCCTAATTGCCTGACTCTCAATGTATATCTTCTGTTAATAAATTTCTTAACACTCTACCTCGTGTACACGAGAGGTAGAGAAGCTGGGGTGGGGGACACATCATGCCAAATGTGGTATGAAGGAAGAAAAATATTTTGCCATAGTTGTGTATTGGGTATTGATCCCACCGCTGCCACCATTACCTCGGGCTGAGCGACGGAAGGTCAGGTGTCGCCTGGTGTGTGTGTGTGTGTGGCACCTCTTTCCCACCACCATTTATACCCATCTCCGTACATGGCAACTCTTGCTCTCCCACCACCATTTATACCCATCTCCGTACATGGCAACTCTTGCTCTCCCACCACCATTTATATCCATCTCCGTACATGGCAACTCTTGCTCTCCCACCACCATTTATACCCATCTCCGTACATGGCAACTCTTGCTCTCCCACCACCATTTATACCCATCTCCGTACATGGCAACTCTTGCTCTCCCACCACCATTTATATCCATCTCCGTACATGGCAACTCTTGCTCTCCCACCACCATTTATACCCATCTCCGTACATGGCAACTCTTGCTCTCCCACCACCATTTATACCCATCTCCGTACATGGCAACTCTTGCTCTCCCACCACCATTTATACCCATCTCCGTAATGGCAACTCTTGCTCTCCTCCCACCATGACCACCATTAACTCTTCAAGACTAGTGGGTTCTTGTCTAAGGATACCTGGTTGATGGGGTTCTGGGAGTTGTTCTACTCCCGAAGCCCGGCCCGAGGCCAGGCTTGACTTGTGAGAGTTTGGTCCACCAGGCTGTTGCTTGGAGCGGCTCGCAGGCCCACATACCCACCACAGCCAGGTTGGTCCGGCACTCCTTGGAGGAAACTATCTAGTTTCCTCTTGAAGATGTCCACGGTTGTTCCGGCAATATTTCTTATGCTTGCTGGGAGGACGTTGAACAGCCGCGGACCTCTGATGTTTATACAGTGTTCTCTGATTGTGCCTATGGCACCTCTGCTCTTCACTGGTTCTATTCTGCATTTTCTTCCATATCGTTCACTCCAGTACGAGTGTTACTCCAGCACTCCAGGTTACGTATTATTGAGTGAGCAAACTTTATCCTTTTCAATAACATATTCTTAAGACAAACTAAAAAGTCAAGTTTACAATCCAAATCATAATTACACATTCCTTGGCAGTATATTTTCTATTATTTTGGAATTGGTAACTGAATCACAATTTTATGTTGTCTATGTTTTCCTGTACCTCTATTTCCACCTGTGCTCCGTTACCCTGGTGTTCAACACTTGGTCAGGTGTGTGTTCTCCCAGCTGGTAGAATGGTCGGTCCCCCCCCCCCCCCAGGAGGCTGTGTGAACTGTCTCAAAGAAGCAGGCTATCAGCTTCACCATTACCGTCACTGCTTCACCATTACCGTCACTGCTTCACCATCACCGTCACTGCTTCACCATCACCATCACCGTCACTGCTTCACCATCACCGTCACTGCTTCACCATCACCGTCACTGCTTCACCATTACCGTCACTGCTTCACCATCACCGTCACTGCTTCACCATCACCATCACTGCTTCACCATCACCGTCACTGCTTCACCATCACCGTCACTGCTTCACCATCACCGTCACTGCTTCAGCAGGCAGTGGCAGCAGGTGCGGCCAATGCTCCCGAACTCAGGCTAGTGAGCTAAGCTTCGATGCTCGCTCGATTTGAGTCGATAATGGGCTGTGGTGCCGCGTCGAGTCAACAGTACCTTGAACCTTCTGTAGCTCACATTGTTCTTTCTTGTCTCCTTTTACATTATCCTCAGGTTTACCTGTGCTGGCTTTCTATAGTTTATATACAAATATTACGGCTCCTGTCTCTTGCCAGAAAGTATAAAATTGGGTATACCTTCTGTGTACACCGCTGGAGTATACCTATATATACCCTCTTGTATACCGGGTTTAGCTTCGGGCCGGGCTTGGGGAGTGGAAGAACTCCCAGAACCCCATCAAGCAGGTAGTATAGTGTGTGTTTATATAGGCATGCGGGGATTGAGCTTGGGCTCCCCTGCCAGCGTGGATATTGAGATGATAGCTGATGTTAAGTTCTGGTTGTCTCCCTCAGCGTGCGGAGTGTGATGCATAAACACCTGGAGAAGATGGGCGAGGTCAACTTCGACAAGATCTTCAACCAGAAACTCGGTGAGTAGACCTTACTGTGTTGTACCTTGTGGTAGGTTTATAGGTCGTCACCACCCACCAGGTGTGTGGTCGTCACCACCCACCAGGTGTGTGGTCGTCACCACCCACCAGGTGTGTGGTCGTCACCACACACCAGGTGTGTGGTCGTCACCACCCACCAGGTGTGTGGTCGTCACCACCCACCAGGTGTGGGTGCAAGCCAGAAAGTGTACTGTAACATCACCTTGACCAACATGTGTGTTGAGATCACAAAGCATATCACACTTCCAATAATAGTCTACATGTAAACTGGCAAATTTGTCCTAAACGGAGATTATTTTCAAGTTATAACATTGTATTTCAAATCATTGTTTTAAAATATAAAAAGTTTAAGGCGAAAACGTATTTTTTAAGAAATGGTTTTCAACGGAATTATCGGGCACGCTGAAATAGTTTTTGAATTATATATTTCCCTTTATTGTCAATATTACACCGTATTAATGTAACCAAACGTAATGTAACCTAACTTAACCAAACCTTAACCTAAAGCAGGCTTAACCTAACCAGTGATAGAAGTAGATTATAGCACCAACTATGTAGTTATTGCCAATGAACCAGACTCTGATTTTATACGTCAAACTGCGAGCAGATGCGTCCAAAAGCCTGATTACTAGCGGTCATGGGCACAGTTTACCTTGAGGGGTAAACAGGGGTATCCTGACAAGGGTTTACCTCGCGGGCGTCAGAAGGCTGAAGACATCGTCAGTGGTCGGCCCGGGCCGCTCGCTCCACGCTACTTTACCACACTAAAAAATAATATTTTTTTCCCGCCATGATTACCACCAGTGTAAGAGGAGTGAGGGGAGGGGGCTACCCCCTCTCCTCTAATTACCCCCGCTAGTGTGGTCGTGGGTGTTATTACCCCCGCTAGTGTGGTCGTGGGTGTTATTACCCCCGCTAGTGTGGTCAGTGGGTGTTATTACCCCCGCTAGTGTGGTCAGTGTGTGTTATTACCCCCGCTAGTGTGGTCGTGGGTGTTATTACCCCCGCTAGTGTGGTCGTGGGTGTTATTACCCCCGCTAGTGTGGTCAGTGGGTGTTATTACCCCCGCTAGTGTGGTCGTGGGTGTTATTACCCACGCTAGTGTGGTCGTGGGTGTTATTACCCCCGCTAGTGTGGTCGTGGGTGTTATTACCCCCGCTAGTGTGGTCAGTGGGTGTTATTACCCCCGCTAGTGTGGTCGTGGGTGTTATTACCCCCGCTAGTGTGGTCGTGGGTGTTATTACCCCCGCTAGTGTGGTCGTGGGTGTTATTACCCCCGCTAGTGTGGTCAGTGGGTGTTATTACCCCCGCTAGTGTGGTCGTGGGTGTTATTACCCCCGCTAGTGTGGTCAGTGTGTGTTATTACCCCCGCTAGTGTGGTCGTGGGTGTTATTACCCCGCTAGTGTGGTCAGTGTGTGTTATTACCCCCGCTAGTGTGGTCAGTGTGTGTTATTACCCCCGCTAGTGTGGTCAGTGGGTGTTATTACCCCCGCTAGTGTGGTCGTGGGTGTTATTACCCCCGCTAGTGTGGTCGTGGGTGTTATTACCCCCGCTAGTGTGGTCGTGGGTGTTATTACCCCCGCTAGTGTGGTCAGTGTGTGTTATTACCCCCGCTAGTGTGGTCAGTGTGTGTTATTACCCCCGCTAGTGTGGTCAGTGTGTGTTATTACCCCCGCTAGTGTGGTCAGTGTGTGTTATTACCCCCGCTAGTGTGGTCAGTGTGTTATTACCCCCGCTAGTGTGGTCAGTGTGTGTTATTACCCCCGCTAGTGTGGTCGTGGGTGTTATTACCCCCGCTAGTGTGGTCAGTGTGTTATTACCCCCGCTAGTGTGGTCAGTGTGTGTTATTACCCCCGCTAGTGTGGTCAGTGTGTGTTATTACCCCCGCTAGTGTGGTCGTGGGTGTTATTACCCCCGCTAGTGTGGTCAGTGGGTGTTATTACCCCCGCTAGTGTGGTCAGTGTGTGTTATTACCCCCGCTAGTGTGGTCGTGGGTGTTATTACCCCCGCTAGTGTGGTCAGTGGGTGTTATTACCCCCGCTAGTGTGGTCAGTGGGTGTTATTACCCCCGCTAGTGTGGTCAGTGTGTGTTATTACCCCCGCTAGTGTGGTCAGTGTGTGTTATTACCCCCGCTAGTGTGGTCAGTGTGTGTTATTACCCCCGCTAGTGTGGTCAGTGTGTGTTATTACCCCCGCTAGTGTGGTCAGTGTGTGTTATTACCCCCGCTAGTGTGGTCGTGGGTGTTATTACCCCCGCTAGTGTGGTCGTGGGTGTTATTACCCCCGCTAGTGTGGTCAGTGTGTGTTATTACCCCCGCTAGTGTGGTCAGTGTGTGTTATTACCCCCGCTAGTGTGGTCAGTGTGTGTTATTACCCCCGCTAGTGTGGTCAGTGGGTGTTATTACCCCCGCTAGTGTGGTCAGTGTGTGTTATTACCCCCGCTAGTGTGGTCAGTGTGTGTTATTACCCCCGCTAGTGTGGTCAGTGTGTGTTATTACCCCCGCTAGTGTGGTCAGTGGGTGTTATTACCCCCGCTAGTGTGGTCAGTGTGTGTTAATACCCCCGCTAGTGTGGTCAGTGTGTGTTATTACCCCCGCTAGTGTGGTCAGTGTGTGTTATTACCCCCGCTAGTGTGGTCAGTGGGTGTTATTACCCCCGCTAGTGTGGTCAGTGGGTGTTATTACCCCCGCTAGTGTGGTCAGTGTGTGTTATTACCCCCGCTAGTGTGGTCAGTGTGTGTTATTACCCCCGCTAGTGTGGTCAGTGTGTGTTATTACCCCCGCTAGTGTGGTCAGTGTGTGTTATTACCCCCGCTAGTGTGGTCAGTGTTATTACCCCCACTAGTGTGGCTAGTGGGTGTTATTAACCCCGCTAGTGTGGTCAGTGTGTGTTATTAACCCCGCTAGTGTGGTCAGTGTTATTAACCCCGCTAGTGTGGTCAGTGTGTGTTATTACCCCCGCTAGTGTGGTCAGTGTGTTATTACCCCCGCTAGTGTGGTCAGTGGGTGTTATTACCCCCGCTAGTGTGGTCAGTGGGTGTTATTACCCCCGCTAGTGTGGTCAGTGTGTGTTATTACCCCCGCTAGTGTGGTCAGTGTGTGTTATTAACCCCGCTAGTGTGGTCAGTGTGTGTTATTACCCCCGCTAGTGTGGTCAGTGTGTGTTATTACCCCCGCTAGTGTGGTCAGTGTGTGTTATTAACCCCGCTAGTGTGGCTAGTGGGTGTTATTACCCCCGCTAGTGTGGTCAGTGTGTGTTATTACCCCCGCTAGTGTGGCTAGTGGGTGTTATTACCCCTGCTAGTGTGGCTAGTGGGTGTTATTACCCCCGCTAGTGTGGTCAGTGGGTGTTATTACCCCCGCTAGTGTGGCTAGTGGGTGTTATTACCCCCGCTAGTGTGGTCAGTGGGTGTTATTACCCCCGCTAGTGTGGCTAGTGGGTGTTATTACCCCCGCTAGTGTGGTCAGTGGGTGTTATTAACCCCGCTAGTGTGGTCAGTGGGTGTTATTACCCCCGCTAGTGTGGCTAGTGGGTGTTATTACCCCCGCTAGTGTGGCTAGTGGGTGTTATTACCCCTGCTAGTGTGGCTAGTGGGGGTTATTACCCCCGCTAGTGTGGCTAGTGGGTGTTATTACCCCCGCTAGTGTGGCTAGTGGGTGTTATTACCCCCGCTAGTGTGGCTAGTGGGTGTTATTAACCCCGCTAGTGTGGCTAGTGGGTGTTATTAACCCCGCTAGTGTGGCTAGTAGGTGTTATTAACCCCGCTAGTGTGGCTAGTGGGTGTTATTGCCCCCGCTAGTGTGGCTAGTGGGTGTTATTGCCCCCGCTAGTGTGGCTAGCAGGGGATACTATCCCAGTATGGCGTTACAAACGTCTTGGCCTTAGAGAGCTTCCTCTTTAAGTGAAGAGCGGGCAGCTGTGGTGAGAGTGAGGTGCTCCTGGTGCTTGGCCGGGTGTAACGGGGGGTGGTCACACCTGGGGGGTGGTCACACCTGGGGGGTGGTCACACCTGGGGGGTGGTCACACCTGGGGGTGGTCACACCTGGGGGGTGGTCACACCTGGGGGTGGTCACACCTGGGGGGTGGTCACACTGTAACGGGGGGTGGGGGAAATAGCTCTATCGTGTCCATTATTCCACCCCCCAGTTAACTAACTAGGCCGGGGGAAACAGCTCTCTCTAGTCCGTTATCCCGTCCCCAGTTAGCTAACTATTCTAGAGCACCCTCCAGAGTTCCTAAGGCAGCCTCTCTCGTTCAACACCTTGTAACCTAGGTATTTGACTACCTAGGTGCTAAGACTACTAGGCGCCGTCACTTGATCAGTTACCCGAAACTCTAGAGAGAACTCTAGGATACATAATCATTGCCACAAACGTATAAGAGAAAACGAAAGGAAAGAAATGAATAGTGAAGTAATTAGTGAGGGTTTACGGGTGAGGGGTAGAGAGGTGGGAGGAGCGAGGAGGGTCATTAGTTGAAAGTGAGAGTTTAGAGAGGGGTGGAGGGAGAGGTGTAGATAGGTAGAAGTAGAAGAGTAGATAGTAGAAGTAGAAGAGTAGATAGTAGAAGAAGAAATGCTGCCACCATCCATTCAAGACCATTACCTACAGGACAAGGAATGGAACTTGTCTGTATCACAAAATTCTCAAATGATGTTATCAAGGTCATTATTAGTATGTCCCATCTTTATCATGTAGTCATTAACTCATGAAACCAGTAATCACAGAGGCTTTCTCACCTCAACTCAAAACTTTAGGGCACAAAGTAAAGACCATTTAAATAATAGATTCAATTATATTTCACATGATAACTATCATAATTTAAGCAACTCAAATGTTCAAGTTTAATATGCCAAGTGAGTCATCAACCAAGAATTTGAGAACACTACAACTGACTGCCCCTGATCATCACACAACACTTGTAAAACACGACCAAGTCACCTTACTGCTCAACTCACCAAGTGTCTGCCTATAGCTGGATAGAGGGGGGGGGGGGAAGAGAGTCTGCAGCTGTCAGGCAGCTTCACCCCCTTCCGACCGACAGCCTGTCTCGGCTGTTGTCCTCCTGCTCTGCGGCCTGGTCTTCTGTCTTGTTAATGCTCTCGAATCGATAGTTCTCCGAGTATATATTGCGGAACCTAGTAGCTAACTCCGCCCACAAGTAGATAGCCTCCGGCTCTCTACCAAGCCACTCCTTAAACGTCGGCATGTTTGAAGGCTACCAGGCTCCAATTATAAGATTAGTAGAAGTAAGGTGAAATTCGCATGATCTGACCTCAGGTCACTTGGGGTCATTAACTCTTAGAGGTGTGACTTTCCGGTGGACAAACTGACGCCTTCCCAAATTCTTGTCTCTGACTCATATTCTATATATATTTTAAATAAACTAAACCAAACACTTTTACAGTGTTACACAGGCCCCACACACCTGCAGGTCACCAGGACTAGTGGTGACCTCGTACTGGTGACCAGAGAACAGTGCTAGTACCTTACACCACTTAGTAATTCTAGTAGGGTGGGATACTTAACAATGCCATTAGGGTGAGCTAGTTAGCAGTGCTTGTACTCTTCAAGTCACTTGTGCTGTCCCGTCTCGAGTACTGCTCAGTACTCACTTCCCCCTTCAGAGCAGGAGAGATTGCTGAAATAGAGGGAATACAGAGAACATATACGGCACGCATAGACGAGATAAAACACCTAAATTATTGAGATCGACTCAAAGCTCAAAGATCGGGGAGCCGGTCGGCCGAGCGGACAGCACGCTGGACTTGTGATCCTGTGGTCCCGGGTTCGATCCCGGGCGCCGGCGAGAAACAATGGGCAGAGTTTCTTTCACCCTATGCCCCTGTTACCTAGCAGTAAAATAGGTACCTGGGTGTTAGTCAGCTGTCACGGGCTGCTTCCTGGGGGTGGAGGCCTGGTCGAGGACCGGGCCGCGGGGACACTAAAAAAGCCCCGAAATCATCTCAAGATAACCTCAAGATAGCTCTCCAAATGTAATTTTTATACAGAAGACCAGAGAGGTATAAAATATATATTCACGAAAGGTATTGTGCCCCTCACCACACAGAGCTGGTGTGGTGAGTGTGGTGGAGGTGTGGTGAGTGTGGTGGAGGTGTGGCGGCCAGGGAAGTGGCTGGCGGGAAGTGGATCAGGCACGGCTTGACCGCTGCCACTCTTCTTATAGTGGTGGTTGGTAGATGGTGGTGGTAGTGGTGGTGGCTCGTTTGTTACGGTGGTGGTGGTGGTGGTATGTAGGTGCTGGTGGCTCGTTTGTTATGGTGGTGGTGGTGGTAGTATGTAGGTGGTGGTGGTAGGGGTGGGAGGGGGGGGGGTAATAGGAAGCGTGGTTGAGCCATTAGTGTACAAGAAACACCTTCAGTACATGAGGAATGAGGCAGGAGGGTACTCCAGTCAGCTCTTGGTGGTGAGCAGCAGTCTGAGACCTTGCTCAGGTGCTGAACTGTAGGACCACCTTGCTCAGTACACCCCCACCTTGCACAGTACACCCCCACCTTGCTCAGTACACCCCCACCTTGCTCAGTACACCCCCACCTTGCTCAGTACACCCCCACCTTGCTCAGTACACCCCCACCTTGCTCAGTACACCCCCACCTTGCACAGTACACCCCCACCTTGCACAGTACACCCCCACCTTGCTCAGTACACCCCCACCTTGCTCAGTACACCCCCACTTTGCTCAGTACACCCCCACCTTGCTCAGTACACTTCCACCTTGCTCAGTACACTTCCACCTTGCTCAGTACACCCCCACCTTGCTCACTACACCCCCACCTTGCTCAGTACACCCCCACCTTGCTCAGTACACCCCCACCTTGCTCAGTACACCCCCACCTTGCTCAGTACACCCCCACCTTGCTCAGTACACCCCCACCTTGCACAGTACACCCCCACCTTGCTCAGTACACCCCCACCTTGCTCAGTACACCCCCACCTTGCTCAGTACACCCCCACCTTGCTCAGTACACCCCCACCTTGCTCAGTACACCCCCACCTTGCACAGTACACCCCCACCTTGCTCAGTACACCCCCACCTTGCTCAGTACACCCCCACCTTGCTCAGTACACTTCCACCTTGCTCAGTACACCCCCACCTTGATCAGTACACCCCCACCTTGCTCAGTACACCCCCACCTTGCTCAGTACACCCCCACCTTGCACAGTACACCCCCACCTTGCTCAGTACACCCCCACCTTGCTCAGTACACCCCCACCTTGCTCAGTACACCCCCACCTTGCTCAGTACACTTCCACCTTGCTCAGTACACCCCCACCTTGCTCAGTACACCCCCACCTTGCACAGTACACCCCCACCTTGCTCAGTACACCCCCACCTTGCTCAGTACACCCCCACATTGCTCAGTACACTTCCACCTTGCTCAGTACACCCCCACCTTGCTCAGTACACCCCCACCTTGCTCAGTACACCCCCACCTTGCACAGTACACCCCCACCTTGCTCAGTACACCCCCACCTTGCTCAGTACACCCCACCTTGCTCAGTACACCCCCACCTTGCTCAGTACACTTCCACCTTGCTCAGTACACCCCTACCTTGCTCAGTACACCCCCACCTTGCTCAGTACACCCCCACCTTGCTCAGTACACCCCCACCTTGCTCAGTACACCCCCACCTTGCTCAGTACACCCCCACCTTGCTCAGTACACTTCCACCTTGCTCAGTACACTTCCACCTTGCTCAGTACACCCCTACCTTGCTCAGTACACCCCTACCTTGCTCAGTACACCCCCACCTTGCTCAGTACACCCCCACCTTGCTCAGTACACCCCCACCTTGCTCAGTACACCCCCACCTTGCTCAGTACACCTCCACCTTGCTCAGTACACCCCTACCTTGCTCAGTACACCCCTACCTTGCTCAGTACACCCCCACCTTGCTCAGTACACCCCCACCTTGCTCAGTACACTTCCACCTTGCTCAGTACACCCCTACCTTGCTCAGTACACCCCCACCTTGCTCAGTACACCCCCACCTTGCTCAGTACACCCCCACCTTGCTCAGTACACCCCCACCTTGCTCAGTACACCCCCACCTTGCTCAGTACACCACCTTGCTCAGTACACCCCCACCTTGCTCAGTACACTTCCACCACCCAGCGCCCTTGTCAACACCTCAACCTGTCCTCTCACAAATTACTTCGCTTTCCGATCGTATGCGCTATGATCTAATATCGACGTAATTCAAAATGGAACTGTATTTTTCAATTAAATTTTGGATTTTTTTTTCTCCCCAAAACAGCAAGTTAAGGATCCTCTGGTAGGTTAGGAGGGCAGGAAGTTCTCCTAAAGTTTCAAAAGTCATGAAAACCGTTAATTGAAAGTTTCCTCTCCAAACCTAACAGTCCGTGGCGGCCCCGAGTCCGTGGCGGCCCCCGAGTCCGTGGCGGCCCCCGAGTCCGTGGCGGCCCCCGAGTCCGTGGCGGCCCCCGAGTCCGTGGCGGCCCCCGAGTCCGTGGCGGCCCCCGAGTCCGTGGCGGCCCCCGAGTCCGTGGCGGCCCCCGAGTCCGTGGCGGCCCCCGAGTCCGTGGCGGCCCCCGAGTCCGTGGCGGCCCCCGAGTCCGTGGCGGCCCCCGAGTCCGTGGCGGCCCCCGAGTCCGTGGCGGCCCCCGAGTCCGTGGCGGCCCCCGAGTCCGTGGCGGCCCCCGAGTCCGTGGCGGCCCCCGAGTCCGTGGCGGCCCCCGAGTCCGTGGCGGCCCCCGAGTCCGTGGCGGCCCCCGAGTCCGTGGCGGCCCCCGAGTCCGTGGCGGCCCCCGTGTCCGTGGCGGCCCCCGAGTCCGTGGCGGCCCCCGTGTCCGTGGCGGCCCCCGTGTCCGTGGCGGCCCCCGTGTCCGTGGCGGCCCCCGTGTCCGTGGCGGCCCCCGTGTCCGTGGCGGCCCCCGTGTCCGTGGCGGCCCCCGAGTCCGTGGCGGCCCCCGAGTCCGTGGCGGCCCCCGAGTCCGTGGCGGCCCCCGAGTCCGTGGCGGCCCCCGAGTCCGTGGCGGCCCCCGAGTCCGTGGCGGCCCCCGAGTCCGTGGCGGCCCCCGAGTCCGTGGCGGCCCCCGAGTCCGTGGCGGCCCCCGTGTCCGTGGCGGCCCCCGTGTCCGTGGCGGCCCCCGTGTCCGTGGCGGCCCCCGTGTCCGTGGCGGCCCCCGTGTCCGTGGCGGCCCCTGGCGCACCGTCAGTACCCTTCTGGCGGGAAAATAGTGTTGACAAATGAGGCGTGAGAGCCGCCGGCTTGGAGGTACTCTAGGTGAAGCACCACTCTCCCCCACCCACCACCACTCTCCCCCACCCACCACCACTCTCCCCCACCCACCACCACTCTCCCCCACCCACCACCACCACTCTCCCCCACCCACCACCACCACTCTCCCCCACCCACCACCACCACTCTCCCCCACCCACCACCAGCCTCCCCCACCCACCACCACTCTCCCCCACCTACCACACTATACACTCCCCATAAGTCACCACCTAACAAGCCTACACAACACAACATGAAGTTACTGGCAGAAAGAGAGCGACCATTATGAGTGAATGGGTGTGACAGTTGAGCGAGGAGGCCAGCCAGTATGGCCACTCCTGTCATTCCCTCGTCTGAATTAATACGACGGTTTTCATTACGTAATCGGCTTATCCCTTCAAATGCGGCTCATTTATCAAAAGCACCGTAATATTGACGTTATTGTCCATCGGCCTCGATACGTTAGTTGGGTTGCTTGGGGTCGTACGTTACTGATTAGCCAGAATCAGAAAATGCAATAGAAAACTATTGCATTTTTGACGGAGTGACATTGTGAGAACAGCCCGCGGTGTCCACACCTGTTGCTGCCTCCTCTCTCACCGTCACCGGAGTTAAGGCAGGAATGTGTCAACATATATACCTGGATTGTACCTGGATGGGGTTTTGGGAGTTTTACTATATACTCCCCACTTGTGAGAGTTTGGTCCACCAGGCTGTTGCTGGGAGCGGCCCGCAGGCTCACATACCCACTATAGCCCGGTTGATCCGGCACTACTTGAGGAAAACTATATAGTTTTCTCTTGAAGATGTCCACGGTTGTTCCGGCAATATTTCTTATAGTCGCTGGGAGGACGTTGAAGAACCGCGGACCTCTGATGTTTATACAGTGTTCTCTGATTGTGCCTATGGCACCTCTGCTCTTCTCCTAACACCTCCCTTCCTTTTTTTGTGCTTTATTATGTATTTGATGGTTACAAGATATGCATGGGTTGATACAAATATAATACAAAAAGTACTTAAAAAGTTATGGATCTCTTGAAAAACACGACAATGGGAAACATTGATGAATGTCACACACGGGTTCGATCATTGTTGCAAGTCAAACACTTCTTCGAATTCCTCTGAAGTTGGATTAGTGCCCAAGACGCAACAGGCATTCCCCCTCTGAATCGCAACACTGAGGCGCTGGAACAAGAAACTTTTTGCTCTCAGGTCTTTTGTAGCGCTGATCAATTTGTCCCCCAGTTCTTTCAGAAACTTCAATGCACATTTTCCCCACGACCCGAGGGTCTCCGAGCCGATCGGAACAAAGCTGTAGCAGTGTGCCAGACCTCTGCATTTAATAATTTTCTGCGATTCCCTGAAAGAAGCAGCACCACCGCTTTCACGTGTGTTGTAGTGGAGGTAGGTACTGGCCAGTGTGGCAGCGCACGTGTAGTCCCATACCACTTGCTTACCATCCTTCCAAGGTAGCAAGGTGACCCCATCAGGGCGCTTCTGAGGGTCGTTAGGTCTGGATAAGTGTGGTTCTCTTTGTGCCGGGCAGCGGGCTGTGGCGAGGCTCCTCTTGATGATGTCGTTGACTTCTTCATGTCTTGCAATCTTACCCTGTGATTTACGACATACCAGACCATGACGACCATATTGGTCTGCCATCGCAGTTCCGCAGATGCACCTATGTTCGGTGAGGATGGGGGCGGCAAGGCGAAGGGCAACTCTAATGCGGAGAGCGTCATGACTGAGGCGAGTTCCCAGGACTGCATTGGGCACCGGTGGTGCCACAGTGGCCGGTGGTGCTACACTGGCCGGTGGTGCCACAGTGGCCGGTGGTGCCACACTGACCGGTGGTGCCACACTGGCCGGTGGTGCCACACTGGCCGGTGGTGCCACACTGGCCGGTGGTGCCACACTGGCCGGTGGTGCCACACTGGCCGGTGGTGCTACACTGGCCGGTGGTGCCACACTGGCCGGTGGTGCCACACTGGCCGGTGGTGCCACAGTGGCCGGTGGTGCCACACTGACCGGTGGTGCCACACAGTGCAGGACACTCAACATTAAGGTAAAAGAGAAGATGGCCCCCAGGGCCAGTATTCACCAAGCAGTTCACTCACCACTTACGACACCTGCACCTCTCCTCCACACCTCGACGCTTGCTTTACCTGTATTAAACTCTCTACCACCTCCCAAACGTTTCCAAGGTCATTTACGTTCGGATGGTCTGGTTTGGTCTAGTCGGGTCGGGTCGGGTCGGGTTGGTGTAGGTTTACTTAAAGAGTAATGATGACTGTGTACTGAACATTATCCACCCTTCCTTAAAAATATCCACCCTTCTCCGTGAACGGGTTTGCTCAGGTAAGGAGGGGGTGCTGGGTGTGAGGAGGGGGGTGAGTGTCTGGGAGGGAGAGGGAGGGATTCTGAGGGAGATATAATTGGGAAGGGGGAGGGGGGTGAGCTCTGGGATGTTTGGGTGGGGGGGAAGTTAGGGGGGAAGGGGTGGGAACAATATCCACCAACTGGGATGTGTGTAATCCCCGTGTACCGTGTCTCCTGCCCATTGTCACACACGAGGTGATATCTCGCTCCTACCCTCCCCCCCCCCCCCACTCTCACTCCTGCCCCCCCCCCACTCTCACTCCTGCCCCCCCCCCACTCCACTCTCACTCCTGCCCCCCCCCCCCCCCCACCAAATACTCCACTAGTCTCTCGCCAAAATATACCTCCATACTTTCCGTGTTATTCATGTTCTCTTCTCTATGGGTCAGCCTTTAAAAATGAGTAAGATATATGTGTATATATATATATATATATATATATATATATATATATATATATATATATATATATATATATATATATATATGTCGTACCTAGTAGCCAGAACGCACTTCTCAGCCTACTATGCGTGCCCGATTTGCCTAATAAGCCAAGTTTTCCTGAATTAATAGATTTTCTCTAATTTTTTTCTTATGAAATGATAAAGCTACCCATTTCATATGTATGAGGTCATTTTTTTTCATTTGAGTTAAAATTAACGTAGATATATGACCGAACCTAACCAACCCTACCTAACCTAACCTAACCTATCTTTATAGGTTAGGTTAGGTTAGGTAGCCGAAAAAGTTAGGTTAGGTTAGGTTAGGTAGGTTAGGTAGTCGAAAAACAATTAATTCATGAAAACTAGGCTTATTAGGCAAATCGGGCCTTGCATAGTAGGCTGAGAAGTGCGTTCTGGCTACTAGGTACGACATATATATATATATATATATATATATATATATATATATATATATATATATATATATATATATATTAAGTATATTTTGGTAGCAGTCTTTCTTGTAAACATATGTTGTTAAATATGACCGAAAAGGTAAGATTAATAATTTTAACACGAATTTTCTCAATATTTCTTATGTTTCTCTTCACTGTCAATGGTAATTGAAAAATCAATTCTCCAAAATTCATTTTTATTTCTAGTCTGACGCGACGCCTGAACGCGTTTCGTAATAACTTATTACATTTTCAAAGACTTTAGTTTACACACACACACAACTGTAACCTGTAAACACACAAAATCTGTCCATACTTATAATCGCATTTGGGTGAGGTGATATGGTACAACAGTTTTGGGTGAGGTGAACAAATTTGTGACAAACACAAGATAGAACACGAAATAATGGGTATTAATTGGATATGAGAAGATAAGAATGGAAGTAACTGCAGAGGGCCTATTGGCCCATACTTCCTCTTGATGTTGTTATATTAGTTCGGAGTCTTGAAGTGGATAGAATATAGTTGTGCATTAATTGGCTATTGATTGCTGGTGTTGACTTTTTGATGAGTAGTGCCTCGCAGATGTCGAGTCTCCTGCTATCGCTGTATCTAACGATGATTTCTGTGTTGTTTGTTAAGATTTCTCTGGTGATGGTCTGGTTGTGAGAGGAGATTATATGTTCCTTAATGGAGCCCTGTTGCTTATGCATTGTTAATCGCCTGGAAAGAGATGTTGTTGTCTTGCCTATATACTGAGTTCTTTGGGGCTTACAGTCTCCAAGTGGGCATTTGAAGGCATAGACGACGATGGTTTCCTTTAAGGCGTTCTGCTTTGTGTCTGGAGAGTTTTTCATGAGTTGGTTGGCCGTTTTTTTGGTTTTATAGTAAATCGTCAATTGTATTTTCTGATTTTTGTCTGTAGGGATAACGTTTCTATTAACAATATCTTTCAGGACCCTTTCCTCCGTTTTATGAGCTGTCAAAAAGAAGTTCCTGTAAATTAGTCTAATAGGGGGTACAGGTGTTGTGTTAGTTGACTCGTCAGAGGTTGCATGGCATTTCACCTTTCTTTTTATGATGTCTTCAACGAAACCATTAGAGAAGCCGTTGTTGACTAGGATCTGCCTTACCCTACAGAGTTCTTCATCGAATTGTTTCCATCCTGAGCTGTGGCTGAGAGCATAGTCAACATAAGCGTTAACAACACTCCTCTTGTACCTGTCTGGGCAGTCACTGTTGGCATTGAGGCACGTTCCTATGTTTGTTTCCTTAGTGTAGACTGCAGTGTGGAAGCCTCCGCTCCTTTCCGTGACTGTTACATCTAGAAAGGGCAGCTTCCCATCCTTTCTCCATCTCGTAAGTGAAACTTAACACAGAAATCTGCTCAAATGCCTCCTTCAGCTCCTGCAGACATCTGACATCAGGTACCTGTGTAAAAATGTCGTCAACATACCTGCAGTATATGGCGGGTTTCAAGTCCATGTCAACTAAACCCTTCTGCTCGATGGTATCCATGTAGAAGTTCGCAAACAGGAAACCTAGGGGAGAGAACCCATGGCGACCCCATCTACTTGCTTATACATGTGTCCATCTGGGCTCAAGAAGGGTGCCTCTTTAGTACAAGCTTGGAGTAGTTTCCTTAGAATGTTTTCTGGTATGTCAAGAGGAGTCAATGCTCGATCCTGCAGACACAAATAGGTGAGTACAAATAGGTGAGTACACACAAAATTGCGCGAAAAAAGCTAGTGGAACACCTGGAGCGAAGGAACTTTGTGACACAACATCAACATGGGTTCAGGGATGGCAAGTCCTGCCTCACAGGATTAATTGAATTCTACGATCAGGCAACAAGAATCAGGAAAGAGAGGGGTGGGCAGACTGCATATTTTTGGATTGCTAGAAAGCCTTTGACACAGTGCCACACCAGAGACTAGTGCGAAAGCTGGAGATGCACGCAGGAGAGCAAGGGAAGTGCACTCCATTGGATAAGGGAGTACCTAAGTAACAGAAGGCAGTGAGTCACTGTGAGGGGTGAGGTATCAGATTGGCGAGATGTCACCAGTGAAGTCCCGCAGGATTCAGTCCATGGACCCATACAGTTTCTTATATATGTAAATGATCTTCCAGATGGTATAGAATCATTCCTCTCATTGTTTGCTGATGATGCAAAAATTATGAGGAGGATTAAGACGGAGGAAGACAGTATGAGACTACAAGATGACCTAGACAGACTGAGTGAATGGTCCAACAAATGGCTACTAAAGTTCAACCCGAGTAAATGTAAGGTTATGAAACTAGGCAGTTGAACAGGAGGCCAGACATAGGATATAGAATAGGAGTTGAAGTACTTCATGAAACAGACAGAGAGAAAGATCTAGGAGTTGATATCACACCAAACCTGTCTCTTGAAGCCCACATAAAAAGAATAACGTCTGCGGCATATGCGAGGCTGGCTAACATCAGAACTGCCTTCAGGAACCTGTGTAAGGAATCATTCATAACCTCGTATACCACATATGTAAGACCAATCCTGGAGTATGCGGCCCCAGCATGGAGCCCGCACCTTGTCAAGCACAAGACGAAGCTGGAAAAAGTTCAGAGATATGCCACTAGACTAGTCCCAGAACTAAGAGGCATGAGTTACGAACAAAAGGCTGCGGGAAATGCACCTTACGACACTGGAAGACAGAAGAGTAAGGGGAGACATGATCACTACCTACAAAAATCTCAGAGGAATTGACTGGGTAGAAAAGGATAAACTGTTTAACACTGGTGGGACGCGAACAAGGGAACACAGCGACACAGGTGGAGACTGAGTACCCACATGAGCCACAGGGACGTTAGAAAGAACTTTTTCAGTGTCAGATTAATATACGGATGGAATGCTTTAGGCAGTGATGTGGTGGAGGCTGACTCCATACACAGTTTCAAGTGTAGATATGATAGAGCCCAGTAGGCTCAGGAACCTGTACACCAGTTGATTGACAGTTGAGAGGCGGGACCAGAGAGCCAGAGCTCAACCCCCGCAAGCACAACACCGGTGAGTACACACACCTTGGGTGAGTGAAGGCATGGGCGGGGTTGTGCTGCCAGGTGTATAATATATTGTTCTCTCTACATAACCAAGCTTTGTTATGTCCCCCAGCTTAGTGCAGTAAAGCTCCGAGAGAGATGTCGGTCGGTCACACAAGGAATGTGTATGTGGCAGAGTATGAGGCAGCACTTCCCACCACATGGAGAGTGTGTATGTGGCAGAGTATGAGGCAGCACTTCCCACCACATGGAGAGTGTGTATGTGGCAGAGTATGAGGCAGCACTTCCCACCACATGGAGAGTGTGTATGTGGCAGAGTATGAGGCAGCACTTCCCACCACATGGAGAGTGTGTATGTGGCAGAGTATGAGGCAGCACTTCCCACCACATGGAGAGTGTGTATGTGGCAGAGTATGAGGCAGCACTTCCCACCACATGGAGAGTGCGTATGTGGCAGAGTATGAGGCAGCAACTCCCACCACATGGAGACGCTGCACATCCTTGGCACTGTGCCAGCACCCAGTGCCTCCTGATGCTGGGGTGACATCAGTGTTTAGTGCCTGGTTGTAGGCCAAGAATGTGGGGGGTGCGTCCTGGGGGAGGGAGGGGGGGAGGGGTGTTTGGCGGAACGTTTCTTGTCTTGTTGGGGGGTGAGGGAGGGGGGGCGGTGGTTGTTCCCTGTTGGGAGAGGGAGGGGGGGGGGTTGGAGGAACGTTTGTTATGAACTGTGTTGGAGAGATACATAATAATTTACACGTGGAAAATAGTAGAGGTGCTGGTCCCAAACCTGCACACAGAAATAACACCACATGAGACCAGAAGACATGGCAGGATGTGCAGAATACCCCCGTTGAAGAGCAGAGGTGCAACAGGTACTCTGAGAGAGAACTATCAACATCAGATGCCCGAGACTGTTCAACACGCTTCCACTACACATAAGGGACATAACTGGCCGACCTCTCACAGTGTTCAAGAGAGAACTATCAACATCAGAGGCCCGAGACCGTTCAACACGCTTCCACTACACATAAGGGACATAACTGGCCGGTCCCTCACAGTGTTCAAGAGAGAACTATCAACATCAGAGGCCCGAGACTGTTCAACACGCTTCCACTACACATAAGGGGCATAACTGGCCGGTCCCTCACAGTGTTCAAGAGAGAACTATCAACATCAGAGGCCTGAGACTGTTCAACACGCTTCCACTACACATAAGGGGCATAACTGGCCGGTCCCTCACAGTGTTCAAGAGAGAACTATCAACATCAGAGGCCTGAGACTGTTCAACACGCTTCCACTACACATAAGGGGCATAACTGGCCGGTCCCTCACAGTGTTCAAGAGAGAACTATCAACATCAGAGGCCTGAGACTGTTCAACACGCTTCCACTACACATAAGGGGCATAACTGGCCGGTCCCTCAGTGTGTTCAAGAGAGAACTGGATAAGCACCTCCAAAGGATACCTGATCAACCAGGCTGTGACTCGTACGTCAGGCTGCGAGCAGCCGCGTCCAACAGCCTGGTTGACCAGTCCAGCAACGAGGAGGCCTGGTCGACGACCGGGCCGCGGGGACGTTGATCCCCGAAGTGATCGCAAGGTAACCGCAAAGTAACGTCATTCTGGGTGAAGATCAAGTCCAGTAGGCTTAGTGTATCACCTTGGTGTATCCCCTTTCTCTTGTGTCCTCCTTCACATGTTAAGATGTTTCTCTCTACAACTTCCACCAGTTTCGCTCTCCACGTTTCGTCCCCACCATGAGCACTCCGTCATTACACACACAATGTAATGACTGAGAGTAATGAAGTAAGGGCGAAGAGGGAGGACGGACTATTGACATAGCTCGAGTGCAGGGGGGAGTTGTGTAAAACCCTGGTTTGTGTCTCGGAGAGGCTGCAGGATACAGTAAGTTCAGTAGAACTTCGGTTTCAACTCTTTTTACCGTGTCGTAGGTCAGTCGATTAAGGCAGCGTCTGGGATGCTCTCGGACTCAGGTTCGAATCCTCGTCACGGCCCTTGTGGATTTGTTCACTCCCAGTCAGTCTCTCCATGATTTAGGTCCCCCATGACTAGGAGTTAAGCCCACATTCTGTGAGCCATTGTTGCTGCTCTCTGCACTGCCTCTGTGCAAGCATTGTTGTTGTCATCATAGTCCTGCCTGGGTCCTCTGTTGTGTGTGTTTACTGCTTGCGCCTGCAGGGTCGAGCTATTAGCTCTTGGACCCCGCCTTCCTAAGCCTCGGGGTCCAAGAGGTAATATCTGGACCCATGCAAGTGTGTGTGTGTTGTGGTGGGCGGGGGGCTTTTATACAAGTTTGAGGCATTCAGGCATACAGACCTGGCGTCATACATTGTATAAATGTGTGAGTGTAATGTGTATACAGCTGTGGGTGGTATATACATAGTGAGGGGGGGGGAGGTGTGGGTGGCACACACTGACGGTGTGAGGCGTCAATATGAGGGCGCCTCACAGCTCCCATGGGCAGCATTAATGAGTAATCATGAGGAACGGGACGCTCCTAGCGCCCACTTCTATAACGGCAGCCCTCTCCTCCCTCTTCATAGTCTCCTGCTGCCTTCTTTGTGTACTGATGGAGAAGTAATGATCGGTGCCAGCAGGAGGAGGAAGGCAGCAACAACAGCAGCAGGAGAAGAAGGCAGGCAGCAGCAGAAGCAGGAGGAAGACAGCAGGAAGAGGAGGAGGAAGGCAGCAACAGCAGCAGGAGAAGAAGGCAGGGAGGGAGGCACCACTCCCCGGAGCAAGAGCCCCAGCAGGCCCGGCGGTTCATACCACTTTATTATAGTTCTCCGTGACGTCACTTGTCGCCTCGTCACCGGTAACCACTCTGATTGGCTCAACACCGTGCTGGTGGTGAGCACTCTGATTGGCTCAGCACCGTGCTGGTGGTAACCACTCTGATTGGCTGAACACCGTGCTAGAGGTAAGCACTGATTGGCTGAACACCGTGCTGGTGGTAAGCACTCTGATTGGCTGAACACCGTGCTGGTGGTAAGCACTCTGATTGGCTGAACACCGTGCTGGTGGTAAGCACTCTGATTGGCTCAACACCGTGCTGGTGGTAAGCACTCTGATTGGCTCAACACCGTGCTGGTGGTAAGCACTCTGATGGGCTGAACACCGTGCTAGTGGTAAGCACTCTGATTGGCTGAACACCAGTTCAGCCAATCAATATACTATACCAATATACTATAGAGGCTGAAAGGTGGTAACCTCTTGTAGTCTTGGAATAGTTGGATAAAGGCATAGTAAGGTCTTTATCCCCAAAAGGATAATCTGGATAGGATAGGATAAGGATAATCCCTGTAATCCCTCTCTTAAAGAGTCTTCCTTCTGCCACATTATCAGAAGCTTCACTGATGTCACAGTTCTGACTGTCACAATCCTTTCCACTGTCAGCTGACTGTAGTGAGCTGTTAACACAAGCAGGGGCCTGACAGCTGAGTGGACAGCACTCGGGATTCGTAGTCCTGAGGTTCCAGGTTCGATCTCCGGTTGAGGCGGAAACAAATGGGCAGAGTTTCTTTCACCCTGATGCACCTGTTCATCTAGCATTAAATAGGTACCTGGGAGTTAGACAGCTGCTACAGGCTGCTTCCTGGGGGGGGGGGGTAACAAAAAGGAGGCCTGGTCGAGGACCGGGCCGCGGGGACGCTAAGCCCCGAAATCATCTCAAGATAACCTCAACCATTTTGTGACTTTTTTTTATTAATCTGCTTTAAGTTCAGAGATGTAAGAGTTCCTCCACAGGAGGCTGTAAGAGCTGCACCACAGGAGGCTGTAAGAGCTGCACCACAGGAGGCTGTAAGAGTTCCTCCACAGGAGGCTGTAAGAGCTGCACCACAGGAGGCTGTAAGAGTTCCTCCACAGGAGGCTGGAAGAGTTCCTCCACAGGAGGCTGTAAGAGTTCCTCCACAGGAGGCTGTAAGAGCTGCACCACAGGAGGCTGCAAGAGTTGCTCCACAGGAGGCTGCAAGAGTTGCTCCACAGGAGGCTGTAAGAGTTCCTCCACAGGAGGCTGTAAGAGCTGCACCACAGGAGGCTGCAAGAGTTGCTCCACAGGAGGCTGCAAGAGTTGCTCCACAGGAGGCTGTAAGAGTTCCTCCACAGGAGGCTGTAAGAGCTGCACCACAGGAGGCTGTAAGAGCTGCACCACAGGAGGCTGTAAGAGCTGCACCACAGGAGGTTGTAAGAGCTGCTCCACAGGAGGCTGTAAGAGTTCCTCCACAGGAGGCTGTAAGAGCTGCACCACAGGAGGCTGTAAGAGTTCCTCCACAGGAGGCTGTAAGAGCTGCACCACAGGAGGCTGTAAGAGCTGCTCCACAGGAGGCTGTAAGAGCTGCTCCACAGGAGGCTGTAAGAGCTGCTCCACAGGAGGCTGTAAGAGCTGCTCCACAGGAGGCTGTAAGAGCTGCTCCACAGGAGGCTGTAAGAGCTGCTCCACAGGAGGCTGTAAGAGCTGCTCCACAGGAGGCTGTAAGAGCTGCTCCACAGGAGGCTGTAAGAGTTCCTCCACAGGAGGCTGTAAGAGCTGCACCACAGGAGGCTGCAAGAGTTGCTCCACAGGAGGCTGCAAGAGTTGCTCCACAGGAGGCTATAAGAGTTCCTCCACAGGAGGCTGTAAGAGCTGCACCACAGGAGGCTGTAAGAGCTGCTCCACAGGAGGCTGTAAGAGTTCCTCCACAGGAGGCTGTAAGAGTTCCTCCACAGGAGGCTGTAAGAGTTCCTCCACAGGAGGCTATAAGAGTTCCTCCACAGGAGGCTGTAAGAGTTTCTCCACAGGAGGCTGTAAGAGCTGCTCCACAGGAGGCTGTAAGAGTTCCTCCACAGGGGGCTGTAAGAGCTGCTCCACAGGAGGCTGTAAGAGTTCCTCCACAGGGGGCTGTAAGAGCTGCTCCACAGGAGGCTGTAAGAGCTGCACCACAGGAGGCTGCAAGAGTTGCTCCACAGGAGGCTGTAAGAGTTCCTCCACAGGAGGCTGTAAGAGCTGCACCACAGGAGGCTGTAAGAGCTGCACCACAGGAGGCTGTAAGAGCTGCACCACAGGAGGTTGTAAGAGCTGCTCCACAGGAGGCTGTAAGAGTTCCTCCACAGGAGGCTGTAAGAGCTGCACCACAGGAGGCTGTAAGAGTTCCTCCACAGGAGGCTGTAAGAGCTGCTCCACAGGAGGCTGTAAGAGCTGCTCCACAGGAGGCTGTAAGAGCTGCTCCACAGGAGGCTGTAAGAGCTGCTCCACAGGAGGCTGTAAGAGCTGCTCCACAGGAGGCTGTAAGAGCTGCTCCACAGGAGGCTGTAAGAGCTGCTCCACAGGAGGCTGTAAGAGCTGCTCCACAGGAGGCTGTAAGAGCTGCTCCACAGGAGGCTGTAAGAGTTCCTCCACAGGAGGCTGTAAGAGCTGCACCACAGGAGGCTGCAAGAGTTGCTCCACAGGAGGCTGCAAGAGTTGCTCCACAGGAGGCTATAAGAGTTCCTCCACAGGAGGCTGTAAGAGCTGCACCACAGGAGGCTGTAAGAGCTGCTCCACAGGAGGCTGTAAGAGTTCCTCCACAGGAGGCTGTAAGAGTTCCTCCACAGGAGGCTGTAAGAGTTCCTCCACAGGAGGCTATAAGAGTTCCTCCACAGGAGGCTGTAAGAGTTTCTCCACAGGAGGCTGTAAGAGCTGCTCCACAGGAGGCTGTAAGAGTTCCTCCACAGGGGGCTGTAAGAGCTGCTCCACAGGAGGCTGTAAGAGTTCCTCCACAGGGGGCTGTAAGAGCTGCTCCACAGGAGGCTGTAAGAGCTGCACCACAGGAGGCTGCAAGAGTTGCTCCACAGGAGGCTGTAAGAGTTCCTCCACAGGAGGCTGTAAGAGCTGCTCCACAGGAGGCTGTAAGAGTTCCTCCACAGGAGGCTGTAAGAGCTGCTCCACAGGAGGCTGTAAGAGCTGCACCACAGGAGGCTGCAAGAGTTGCTCCACAGGAGGCTGTAAGAGTTCCTCCACAGGAGGCTGTAAGAGCTGCTCCACAGGAGGCTGTAAGAGTTCCTCCACAGGAGGCTGTAAGAGTTCCTCCACAGGAGGCTGTAAGAGTTCCTCCACAGGAGGCTGTAAGAGTTCCTCCACAGGAGGCTGTAAGAGTTCCTCCACAGGAGGCTGTAAGAGTTCCTCCACAGGAGGCTGTAAGAGCTGCTCCACAGGAGGCTGTAAGAGTTCCTCCACAGGAGGCTGTAAGAGCTGCTCCACAGGAGGCTGTAAGAGCTGCACCACAGGAGGCTGCAAGAGTTGCTCCACAGGAGGCTGTAAGAGTTCCTCCACAGGAGGCTGTAAGAGCTGCTCCACAGGAGGCTGTAAGAGTTCCTCCACAGGAGGCTGTAAGAGTTCCTCCACAGGAGGCTGTAAGAGTTCCTCCACAGGAGGCTGTAAGAGTTCCTCCACAGGAGGCTGTAAGAGTTCCTCCACAGGAGGCTGTAAGAGTTCCTCCACAGGAGGCTGTAAGAGCTGCTCCACAGGAGGCTGTAAGAGCTGCTCCACAGGAGGCTGTAAGAGCTCCTCCACAGGAGGCTGTAAGAGTTCCTCCACAGGGGGCTGTAAGAGTTCCTCCACAGGAGGCTGTAAGAGCTGCTCCACAGGAGGCTGTAAGAGCTGCTCCACAGGAGGCTGTAAGAGCTCCTCCACAGGAGGCTGTAAGAGTTCCTCCACAGGAGGCTGTAAGAGCTGCTCCACGGAGACAATTTGGATCAGACGAAGAGAAAGTTTTGAAAGCATTCACAAGTGAAGGTATTGGAGAAAGTGTGCACATTGTTGGGGCTAGTGAGACGGTGCTGGGGGGGGGGGATAAAGAAGGGGGGGGATAAAGAAGGGAGGGGGGGGAGGTATAAAGATGAGGGGGAGAGTAAGGATGATAAGGAAGGGCGGGGCAGGGATTGATAAAGAAGGGTTTAAGATAGAGAAACAGGCGGTGGGTGTAACAATGTTAAGTATTTAATATCGTGATATTTACGGACTGTTAATATTAAAGATAAAGATACCAGGCTGTGATTCATACGTTAGGCTGTGAGCGGCCGCCTCCAACAGCCTGGTTGACCAGACCACCCTCCAGGAGCCCTGGTCAGAGACCGGGCTGCGGGGACGTTGATCCCCGAAACCAAGGACCATTAACCGTAAGGATAACCTGAACACGGTGTTCTAAACGCATAACCTTGCAATAACCTGAATGTTCTGACTGACAAACACCTTGATCTGAAAATATCTCAGATAGATCAGGACAGGTCAGATTATAATACATAATCTATCACTTTAGGAGCGGCAAGTCACTTCAATTGACGGGATTTAAGTTATAGGGTTGAGCGCAAGCTCCCGAGCCCCGCCTTGGCCTGTATTCAAGATTGCATTGTTTCAAGTGCGTTAATACGTCGTATAAAGGGTGTGTTAAGACAATGGGTGCGTGGCGCTCCAGACCATTCATCAATAAGGGGTACAGAAGCCATTTCCTGCATGCCAAGTCAATATGGTACCTGTAGGATGTTTCCAGAGTTGTTCTACTGTCCAGGTGTCGAGGTCTATTTGGTGATAACTTGAGCGGTAAGGCTGTTACTTGAGCGGCTTCTGGTGCAAGTAACAGCCTTTTGAAGGCTTGTGTTCCAGTTCCTGGTGGATCTTAAGCCACCCACAACAGTCAGTAAGGTCGCTGTGTATGAAGGCCGTCATAACACTTGTCTAATATATGTCTGGCCACTTACCTTATAATATTCGCGGTATATATATATATATATATATATATATATATATATATATATATATATATATATATATATATATATATATATATATATATATAATGTGTGTAGTGTTAGTATTTATAGGAATAATATAAAATAAGATAGAGGTGTGGGAAGAGGGTGAGAGGGAGGTGAACACAATAGTGCCGAGGGTTTATGAGTGTTAATATTATCTGGGAACACAAAGGCTATTGTGCTAAATTATTTGATATGTTAATGCTTAAAACTGCTGGGAATTATTGTATCCTTTGTGGTATTGGTGGCGAGGCTGGTGGTACCCCCACTGGTGTGTGGCGAGGCAGGTGGTGCCCCCACTGGTGTGTGGCGAGGCAGGTGGTGCCCCCACTGGTGTGTGGCGAGGCAGGTGGTGCCCCACTGGTGTGTGGCGAGGCAGGTGGTGCCCCCACTGGTGTGTGGCGAGGCTGGTGGTACCCCCACTGGTGTGTGGCGAGGCTGGTGGTACCCCCACTGGTGTGTGGCGAGGCAGGTGGTGCCCCCACTGGTGTGTGGCGAGGCAGGTGGTGCCCCACTGGTGTGTGGCGAGGCAGGTGGTGCCCCCACTGGTGTGTGGCGAGGCTGGTGGTACCCCCACTGGTGTGTGGCGAGGCTGGTGGTACCCCCACTGGTGTGTGGCGAGGCAGGTGGTGCCCCCACTGGTGTGTGGCGAGGCAGGTGGTGCCCCACTGGTGTGTGGCGAGGCAGGTGGTGCCCCCACTGGTGTGTGGCGAGGCTGGTGGTACCCCCACTGGTGTGTGGCGAGGCTGGTGGTACCCCCACTGGTGTGTGGCGAGGCAGGTGGTGCCCCCACTGGTGTGTGGCGAGGCAGGTGGTGCCCCACTGGTGTGTGGCGAGGCAGGTGGTGCCCCACTGGTGTGTGGCGAGGCAGGTGGTGCCCCACTGGTGTGTGGCGAGGCAGGTGGTGCCCCACTGGTGTGTGGCGAGGCAGGTGGTGCCCCACTGGTGTGTGGCGAGGCAGATGGTGCCCCCACTGGTGTGTGGCGAGGCAGGTGGTGCCCCACTGGTGTGTGGCGAGGCAGGTGGTGCCCCACTGGTGTGTGGCGAGGCAGATGGTGCCCCCACTGGTGTGTGGCGAGGCAGATGGTGCCCCACTGGTGTGTGGCGAGGCAGATGGTGCCCCACTGGTGTGTGGCGAGGCAGATGGTGCCCCCACTGGTGTGTGGCGAGGCAGATGGTGCCCCACTGGTGTGTGGCGAGGCAGATGGTGCCCCACTGGTGTGTGGCGAGGCAGGTGGTGCCCCACTGGTGTGTGGCGAGGCAGGTGGTGCCCCCACTGGTGTGTGGCGAGGCAGGTGGTGCCCCCACTGGTGTGTGGCGAGGCAGGTGGTGCCCCCACTGGTGTGTGGCGAGGCAGGTGGTGCCCCCACTGGTGTGTGGCGAGGCAGGTGGTGCCCCCACTGGTGTGTGGCGAGGCAGGTGGTGCCCCCACTGGTGTGTGGCGAGGCAGGTGGTGCCCCCACTGGTGTGTGGCGAGACAGGTGGTGCCCCCACTGGTGTGTGGCGAGGCAGGTGGTGCCCCCACTGGTGTGTGGCGAGGCAGGTGGTGCCCCCACTGGTGTGTGGCGAGGCAGGTGGTGCCCCCACTGGTGTGTGGCGAGGCAGGTGGTGCCCCACTGGTGTGTGGCGAGGCTGGTGGTGCCCCCACTGGTGTGTGGCGAGGCAGGTGGTACCCCCACTTGTGTGTGGCGAGGCAGGTGGTGCCCCCACTGGTGTGTGGCGAGGCAGGTGGTGCCCCCACTGGTGTGTGGCGAGGCAGGTGGAGCCCCCACTGGTGTGTGGCGAGGCAGGTGGTGCCCCCACTGGTGTGTGGCGAGGCAGGTGGTGCCCCCACTGGTGTGTGGCGAGGCAGGTGGAGCCCCCACTGGTGTGTGGCGAGGCAGGTGGTGCCCCCACTGGTGTGTGGCGAGGCAGGTGGAGCCCCCACTGGTGTGTAGCGAGGCAGGTGGTGCCCCCACTGGTGTGTGGCGAGGCAGGTGGTGCCCCACTGGTGTGTGGCGAGGCAGGTGGTGCCCCCACTGGTGTGTGGCGAGGCAGGTGGTGCCCCACTGGTGTGTGGCGAGGCAGGTGGTGCCCCACTGGTGTGTGGCGAGGCAGGTGGTGCCCCCACTGGTGTGTGGCGAGGCAGGTGGTGCCCCCACTGGTGTGTGGCGAGGCAGGTGGTGCCCCACTGGTGTGTGGCGAGGCAGGTGGTGCCCCCACTGGTGTGTGGCGAGGCAGGTGGTGCCCCCACTGGTGTGTGGCGAGGCAGGTGGAGCCCCCACTGGTGTGTGGCGAGGCAGGTGGTGCCCCCACTGGTGTGTGGCGAGGCAGGTGGAGCCCCACTGGTGTGTGGCGAGGCAGGTGGAGCCCCACTGGTGTGTGGCGAGGCAGGTGGTGCCCCCACTGGTGTGTGGCGAGGCAGGTGGAGCCCCACTGGTGTGTGGCGAGGCAGGTGGTGCCCCCACTGGTGTGTGGCGAGGCAGGTGGTGCCCCCACTGGTGTGTGGCGAGGCAGGTGGTGCCCCACTGGTGTGTGGCGAGGCAGGTGGTGCCCCCACTGGTGTGTGGCGAGGCAGGTGGTGCCCCCACTGGTGTGTGGCGAGGCAGGTGGTGCCCCACTGGTGTGTGGCGAGGCAGGTGGTGCCCCCACTGGTGTGTGGCGAGGCAGGTGGTGCCCCCACTGGTGTGTGGCGAGGCAGGTGGAGCCCCACTGGTGTGTGGCGAGGCAGGTGGTGCCCCCACTGGTGTGTGGCGAGGCAGGTGGTGCCCCACTGGTGTGTGGCGAGGCAGGTGGTGCCCCCACTGGTGTGTGGCGAGGCAGGTGGTGCCCCCACTGGTGTGTGGCGAGGCAGGTGGTGCCCCACTGGTGTGTGGCGAGGCAGGTGGTGCCCCCACTGGTGTGTGGCGAGGCAGGTGGTGCCCCCACTGGTGTGTGGCGAGGCAGGTGGTGCCCCCACTGGTGTGTGGCGAGGCAGGTGGTGCCCCCACTGGTGTGTGGCGAGGCAGGTGGTGCCCCACTGGTGTGTGGCGAGGCAGGTGGTGCCCCCACTGGTGTGTGGCGAGGCAGGTGGTGCCCCCACTGGTGTGTGGCGAGGCAGGTGGTGCCCCACTGGTGTGTGGCGAGGCAGGTGGTGCCCCCACTGGTGTGTGGCGAGGCAGGTGGTGCCCCCACTGGTGTGTGGCGAGGCAGGTGGTGCCCCCACTGGTGTGTGGCGAGGCAGGTGGTGCCCCACTGGTGTGTGGCGAGGCAGGTGGTGCCCCACTGGTGTGTGGCGAGGCAGGTGGTGCCCCCACTGGTGTGTGGCGAGGCAGGTGGTGCCCCCACTGGTGTGTGGCGAGGCAGGTGGTGCCCCACTGGTGTGTGGCGAGGCAGGTGGTGCCCCCACTGGTGTGTGGCGAGGCAGGTGGTGCCCCCACTGGTGTGTGGCGAGGCAGGTGGAGCCCCCACTGGTGTGTGGCGAGGCAGGTGGTGCCCCCACTGGTGTGTGGCGAGGCAGGTGGTGCCCCCACTGGTGTGTGGCGAGGCAGGTGGAGCCCCCACTGGTGTGTGGCGAGGCAGGTGGTGCCCCCACTGGTGTGTGGCGAGGCAGGTGGAGCCCCCACTGGTGTGTAGCGAGGCAGGTGGTGCCCCCACTGGTGTGTGGCGAGGCAGGTGGTGCCCCACTGGTGTGTGGCGAGGCAGGTGGTGCCCCCACTGGTGTGTGGCGAGGCAGGTGGTGCCCCCACTGGTGTGTGGCGAGGCAGGTGGTGCCCCACTGGTGTGTGGCGAGGCAGGTGGTAGCCCCCACTGGTGTGTGGCGAGGCAGGTGGTGCCCCACTGGTGTGTGGCGAGGCAGGTGGTGCCCCACTGGTGTGTGGCGAGGCAGGTGGTGCCCCCACTGGTGTGTGGCGAGGCAGGTGGTGCCCCACTGGTGTGTGGCGAGGCAGGTGGTGCCCCCACTGGTGTGTGGCGAGGCAGGTGGTGCCCCCACTGGTGTGTGGCGAGGCAGGTGGTGCCCCCACTGGTGTGTGGCGAGGCAGGTGGATGCCCCCACTGGTGTGTGGCGAGGCAGGTGGAGCCCCCACTGGTGTGTGGCGAGGCAGGTGGAGCCCCACTGGTGTGTGGCGAGGCAGGTGGATGCCCCACTGGTGTGTGGCGAGGCAGGTGGAGCCCCACTGGTGTGTGGCGAGGCAGGTGGAGCCCCACTGGTGTGTGGCGAGGCAGGTGGTGCCCCCACTGGTGTGTGGCGAGGCAGGTGGAGCCCCACTGGTGTGTGGCGAGGCAGGTGGTGCCCCCACTGGTGTGTGGCGAGGCAGGTGGTGCCCCCACTGGTGTGTGGCGAGGCAGGTGGTGCCCCACTGGTGTGTGGCGAGGCAGGTGGTGCCCCCACTGGTGTGTGGCGAGGCAGGTGGTGCCCCCACTGGTGTGTGGCGAGGCAGGTGGTGCCCCACTGGTGTGTGGCGAGGCAGGTGGTGCCCCCACTGGTGTGTGGCGAGGCAGGTGGTGCCCCCACTGGTGTGTGGCGAGGCAGGTGGAGCCCCCACTGGTGTGTGGCGAGGCAGGTGGTGCCCCCACTGGTGTGTGGCGAGGCAGGTGGTGCCCCACTGGTGTGTGGCGAGGCAGGTGGTGCCCCCACTGGTGTGTGGCGAGGCAGGTGGTGCCCCCACTGGTGTGTGGCGAGGCAGGTGGTGCCCCCACTGGTGTGTGGCGAGGCAGGTGGTGCCCCCACTGGTGTGTGGCGAGGCAGGTGGTGCCCCCACTGGTGTGTGGCGAGGCAGGTGGTGCCCCCACTGGTGTGTGGCGAGGCAGGTGGTGCCCCCACTGGTGTGTGGCGAGGCAGGTGGTGCCCCCACTGGTGTGTGGCGAGGCAGGTGGTGCCCCCACTGGTGTGTGGCGAGGCAGGTGGTGCCCCCACTGGTGTGTGGCGAGGCAGGTGGTGCCCCCACTGGTGTGTGGCGAGGCAGGTGGTGCCCCCACTGGTGTGTGGCGAGGCAGGTGGTGCCCCACTGGTGTGTGGCGAGGCAGGTGGTGCCCCCACTGGTGTGTGGCGAGGCAGGTGGTGCCCCCACTGGTGTGTGGCGAGGCAGGTGGTGCCCCCACTGGTGTGTGGCGAGGCAGGTGGTGCCCCACTGGTGTGTGGCGAGGCAGGTGGTGCCCCCACTGGTGTGTGGCGAGGCAGGTGGTGCCCCCACTGGTGTGTGGCGAGGCAGGTGGTGCCCCCACTGGTGTGTGGCGAGGCAGGTGGTGCCCCCACTGGTGTGTGGCGAGGCAGGTGGTGCCCCCACTGGTGTGTGGCGAGGCAGGTGGTGCCCCCACTGGTGTGTGGCGAGGCAGGTGGTGCCCCCACTGGTGTGTGGCGAGGCAGGTGGAGCCCCACTGGTGTGTGGCGAGGCAGGTGGAGCCCCACTGGTGTGTGGCGAGGCAGGTGGTGCCCCACTGGTGTGTGGCGAGGCAGGTGGTGCCCCACTGGTGTGTGGCGAGGCAGGTGGTGCCCCACTGGTGTGTGGCGAGGCAGGTGGTGCCCCCACTGGTGTGTGGCGAGGCAGGTGGTGCCCCACTGGTGTGTGGCGAGGCAGGTGGAGCCCCCACTGGTGTGTGGCGAGGCAGGTGGTGCCCCCACTGGTGTGTGGCGAGGCAGGTGGTGCCCCCACTGGTGTGTGGCGAGGCAGGTGGTGCCCCCACTGGTGTGTGGCGAGGCAGGTGGAGCCCCACTGGTGTGTGGCGAGGCAGGTGGTGCCCCCACTGGTGTGTGGCGAGGCAGGTGGAGCCCCCACTGGTGTGTGTGTGTGGCGAGGCAGGTGGAGCCCCACTGGTGTGTGGCGAGGCAGGTGGTGCCCCACTGGTGTGTGGCGAGGCAGGTGGAGCCCCACTGGTGTGTGGCGAGGCAGGTGGAGCCCCACTGGTGTGTGGCGAGGCAGGTGGAGCCCCCACTGGTGTGTGGCGAGGCAGGTGGTGCCCCCACTGGTGTGTGTGTGTGGCGAGGCAGGTGCAGCCCCCACTGGTGTGTGGCGAGGCAGGTGGAGCCCCACTGGTGTGTGGCGAGGCAGGTGGAGCCCCCACTGGTGTGTATGTGTGGCGAGGCAGGTGCAGCCCCCACTGGTGTGTGGCGAGGCAGGTGGAGCCCCACTGGTGTGTGGCGAGGCAGGTGGTGCCTCACTGGTGTGTGGCGAGGCAGGTGGAGCCCCCACTGGTGTGTGGCGAGGCAGGTGGTGCCCCCACTGGTGTGTGGCGAGGCAGGTGGAGCCCCACTGGTGTGTGGCGAGGCAGGTGGTGCCTCACTGGTGTGTGGCGAGGCAGGTGGAGCCCCACTGGTGTGTGGCGAGGCAGGTGGAGCCCCACTGGTGTGTGGCGAGGCAGGTGGTGCCCCACTGGTGTGTGGCGAGGCAGGTGGAGCCCCCACTGGTGTGTGGCGAGGCAGGTGGTGCCCCCACTGGTGTGTGGCGAGGCAGGTGGAGCCCCACTGGTGTGTGGCGAGGCAGGTGGTGCCTCACTGGTGTGTGGCGAGGCAGGTGGAGCCCCACTGGTGTGTGGCGAGGCAGGTGGTGCCCCACTGGTGTGTGGCGAGGCAGGTGGAGCCCCCACTGGTGTGTGGCGAGGCAGGTGGAGCCCCACTGGTGTGTGGCGAGGCAGGTGGTGCCCCCACTGGTGTGTGGCGAGGCAGGTGGAGCCCCACTGGTGTGTGGCGAGGCAGGTGGAGCCCCACTGGTGTGTGGCGAGGCAGGTGGAGCCCCACTGGTGTGTGGCGAGGCAGGTGGAGCCCCACTGGTGTGTGGCGAGGCAGGTGGAGCCCCACTGGTGTGTGGCGAGGCAGGTGGAGCCCCACTGGTGTGTGGCGAGGCAGGTGGAGCCCCACTGGTGTGTGGCGAGGCAGGTGGTGCCCCACTGGTGTGTGGCGAGGCAGGTGGAGCCCCCACTGGTGTGTGGCGAGGCAGGTGGAGCCCCACTGGTGTGTGGCGAGGCAGGTGGTGCCCCACTGGTGTGTGGCGAGGCAGGAGGAGCCCCCACTGGTGTGTGGCGAGGCAGGTGGTGCCCCACTGGTGTGTGGCGAGGCAGGTGGAGCCCCCACTGGTGTGTGGCGAGGCAGGTGGAGCCTCACTGGTGTGTGGCGAGGCAGGTGGTGCCCCACTGGTGTGTGGCGAGGCAGGTGGTGCCCCACTGGTGTGTGGCGAGGCAGGTGGAGCCCCACTGGTGTGTGGCGAGGCAGGTGGTGCCCCACTGGTGTGTGGCGAGGCAGGTGGTGCCCCACTGGTGTGTGGCGAGGCAGGTGGTGCCCCACTGGTGTGTGGCGAGGCAGGTGGTGCCCCACTGGTGTGTGGCGAGGCAGGTGGTGACCCACTGGTGTGTGGCGAGGCAGGTGGAGCCCCACTGGTGTGTGGCGAGGCAGGTGGTGCCCCACTGGTGTGTGGCGAGGCAGGTGGAGCCCCACTGGTGTGTGGCGAGGCAGGTGGTGCCCCACTGGTGTGTGGCGAGGCTGGTGACCCCCCCCACTAGCCAGGTGTTGGGGGGCGTCACCAGGTGTAGCCAGGTGTTGGGGGGCGTCACCAGGTGTAGCCAGGTGTTGGGGGCGTCACCAGGTGTAGCCAGGTGTTGGGGGCGTCACCAGGTGTAGCCTGGTGTTGGGGGGCGTCACCAGGTGTAGCCTGGTGTTGGGGGGCGTCACCAGGTGTAGCCAGGTGTTGGGGCGTCACCAGGTGTAGCCAGGTGTTGGGGCGTCACCAGGTGTAGCCAGGTGTTGGGGGGCGTCACCAGGTGTAGCCAGGTGTTGGGGGGCGTCACCAGGTGTAGCCTGGTGTTGGGGGCGTCACCAGGTGTAGCCTGGTGTTGGGGGGCGTCACCAGGTGTAGCCAGGTGTTGGGGGGCGTCACCAGGTGTAGCCTGGTGTTGGGGGCGTCACCAGGTGTAGCCAGGTGTCGGGGGCGTCACCAGGTGTAGCCTGGTGTTGGGGGGGCGTCACCAGGTGTAGCCAGGTGTTGGTGGCGTCACCAGGTGTAGCCTGGTGTCGGGGGCGTCACCAGGTGTAGCCTGGTGTTGGGGGGAGTCACCAGGTGTAGCCAGGTGTTGGTGGCGTCACCAGGTGTAGCCTGGTGTTGGGGGCGTCACCAGGTGTAGCCAGGTGTCGGGGGCGTCACCAGGTGTAGCCTGGTGTTGGGGGCGTCACCAGGTGTAGCCTGGTGTTGGGGGGAGTCACCAGGTGTAGCCAGGTGTCGGGGGCGTCACCAGGTGTAGCCTGGTGTTGGGGGCGTCACCAGGTGTAGCCAGGTGTCGCTCCAAGCAACAGCCTATCCCTTAACTATCACAAGTCAAACCTGGCCCCAGACTGCGGCCCGGGGGTGTAGAAGGACTCTTGAAACCCACTCCAGGTATACTCCAGGGGCGTGACACCTACACTTGACTCTCACACTTGACGCCCACACTTGATACACTTGACGCTTGAACACCTGCCTCCTTATGTGAGGTTGCAGCCTCGCCACACTAGACAGTGTTGTCAGGTGTGGAACACTTGACAGGTGTGTGGTGGTATGACTTGCGTGGGTCACCTGGTCAATATCTTCCCTCTGATGTTATCAACAATACTCTCCTTAATGTTCCTCACTGTGTTGTCTGAAGCTATGTTGCTTTGTCAGTGTGGTGGTGGGGGGGGGGTCACGGCAGGTGTGTGGTGGGGTGGGGCAGCTCAGGACAGGTGTGTGGTGGGGTGGAGGAGGTGAGGACAGGTGTGTGGTGGGGTAGGTCACGGCAGGTGTGTGGTGGGGTGGAGGAGGCCAGGACAGGTGTGTGGTGGGGTAGGTCACGGCAGGTGTGTGGTGGGGTGGGGCAGGTCAGGACAGGTGTATGGTGGGGTGGAGGAGGTGAGGACAGGTGTGTGGTGGGGTGGAGGAGGTGAGGACAGGTGTGTGGTGGGGTAGGTCACGGCAGGTGTGTGGTGGGGTGGAGGAGGCCAGGACAGGTGTGTGGTGGGGTAGGTCACGGCAGGTGTGTGGTGGGGTGGGGCAGGTCAGGACAGGTGTATGGTGGGGTGGAGGAGGTGAGGACAGGTGTGTGGTGGGGGGGGGAGAGGACAGGTGTGTGGTGGTGTGGAGGAGGTCAGGACAGGTGTTTGGTGGTGTGGGGGAGGTCAGGACAGGTGTGTGGTGTGGTGGTGTAGGTCAGGACAGGTGTGTGGTGGGGTGGGAGAGGTCAGGACAGGTGTGCGAGAGGTCATGGGAGGTGTGTGGAAGTGTGGTGGTGTATAAGGGCCCATATTTGCATATTCCCTTTGCATAATAACTGCAGGTATTTTCATTTATTATTTTCGCAGGTGTTCACACCTGTGCTTGTCTTTGGGGGCATCTGTGTGTTGTTTGTGTCGTAACTACGACGTTCTCACTACGGCTCTTGTTATTAGTCCTGGACATTGTGTCCTCCTGCTCTACTATAGTGTCCTCCTGCTCTACTATAGTGTCCTCCTGCTCTACTATAGTGTCCTCCTGCTCTACTATAGTGTCCTCCTGCTCTACTATAGTGTCCTCCTGCTCTACTATAGTGTTCTCCTGCTCTACTATAGTGTCCTCCTGCTCTACTATTGTGTCCTCCTGCTCTACTATTGTGTCCTCCTGCTCTACTATAGTGTCCTCCTGCTCTACTATAGTGTCCTCCTGCTCTACTATAGTGTTCTCCTGCTCTACTATAGTGTCCTCCTGCTCTACTATTGTGTCCTCCTGCTCTACTATAGTGTTCTCCTGCTCTACTATAGTGTCCTCCTGCTCTACTATAGTGTCCTCCTGCTCTACTATAGTGTTCTCCTGCTCTACTATAGTGTCCTCCTGCTCTACTATTGTGTCCTCCTGCTCTACTATTGTGTCCTCCTGCTCTACTATAGTGTCCTCCTGCTCTACTATAGTGTCCCCCTGCTCTACTATAGTGTCCTCCTGCTCTACTATAGTGTCCTCCTGCTCTACTATAGTGTTCTCCTGCTCTACTATAGTGTCCTCCTGCTCTACTATTGTGTCCTCCTGCTCTACTATTGTGTCCTCCTGCTCTACTATAGTGTCCTCCTGCTCTACTATAGTGTCCTCCTGCTCTACTATAGTGTTCTCCTGCTCTACTATAGTGTCCTCCTGCTCTACTATTGTGTCCTCCTGCTCTACTATTGTGTCCTCCTGCTCTACTATAGTGTTCTCCTGCTCTACTATAGTGTTCTCCTGCTCTACTATAGTGTCCTCCTGCTCTACTATTGTGTCCTCCTGCTCTACTATTGTGTCCTCCTGCTCTACTATAGTGTTCTCCTGCTCTACTATAGTGTTCTCCTGCTCTACTATAGTGTCCTCCTGCTCTACTATTGTGTCCTCCTGCTCTACTATTGTGTCCTCCTGCTCTACTATAGTGTCCTCCTGCTCTACTATAGTGTCCTCCTGCTCTACTATAGTGTCCTCCTGCTCTACTATAGTGTCCTCCTGCTCTACTATAGTGTCCTCCTGCTCTACTATTGTGTTCTCCTGCTCTACTATAGTGTCCTCCTGCTCTACTATTGTGTCCTCCTGCTCTACTATAGTGTCCTCCTGCTCTACTATAGTGTCCTCCTGCTCTACTATAGTGTCCTCCTGCTCTACTATTGTGTTCTCCTGCTCTACTATAGTGTCCTCCTGCTCTACTATTGTGTCCTCCTGCTCTACTATAGTGTCCTCCTGCTCTACTATAGTGTCCTCCTGCTCTACTATAGTGTCCTCCTGCTCTACTATAGTGTCCTCCTGCTCTACTATTGTGTTCTCCTGCTCTACTATAGTGTCCTCCTGCTCTACTATTGTGTCCTCCTGCTCTACTATAGTGTCCTCCTGCTCTACTATAGTGTCCTCCTGCTCTACTATAGTGTCCTCCTGCTCTACTATTGTCTGTGAATGGCACCATTCGCAGATGACAGCTGATAGCTGTCAGCTGTATTCCGTGTATTCCGTGAGAATACTAGCTGATGTGATTCACTGATGCCACTCATCAGTTTAGTCGTGATTGTCCATATCTGTCTGTCTTTTGTAACGAATCCAGACTATTCCTGGTGTCTTGGCATGTTGTGTAGATAGTTTAACCTGCCTGATAGTTACCTTATTCTCTTACCTGATCTCCGCCTCACTCTCATAACTTATTTATTGGCTCCTTCCTTCCTTGCTTGCTTCCTTGCTTCCTTCCTTGCTTCCTTCCTTCCTTCCTTCCTTCCTTTCCTTCCTTCCTTCCTTTCCTTCCTTCCTTTCCTTCCTTCCTTTCCTTCCTTCCTTTCCTTCCTTCCTTTCCTAACCTTCCTTTCCTTCCTTTCCTAACCTTCCTTTCCTTCCTTTCCTTCCTTCCCTTCCTTTCCTTCCTTCCTTCCTTCCTGCCTTCCTTCCTTTCCTTCCTTCCTTTCCTTCCTTTCCTTCCTTCCTTCCTTTCCTTCCTTTCCTTCCTTTCCTTCCTTCCTTTCCTTCCTTTCCTTCCTTTCCTTCCTTTCCTTCCTTCCTTCCTTTCCTTCCTTTCCTTCCTTTCCTTCCTTTCCTTCCTTCCTTTCCTTCCTTTCCTTCCTTTCCTTCCTTTCCTTCCTTTCCTTCCTTCCTTCCTTTCCTTCCTTTCCTTCCTTTCCTTCCTTCCTTTCCTTCCTTTCCTTCCTTTCCTTCCTTCCTTTCCTTCCTTCCTTTCATTCCTTCCTTCCTTCCTTTCCTTCCTTCCTTCCTGCCTTCCTTCCTTCCTGCCTTCCTTCCTTTCCTTCCTTTCCTTCCTTCCTTTCCTTCCTTTCCTTCCTTCCTTTCCTTCCCTTCCTTTCCTTCCTTCCTTCCTTCCTGCCTTCCTTCCTTCCTTCCTTCCTTTCTTTCCTTCCTTTCCTTCCTTCCTTTCCTTCCTGCCTTCCTGCCTTCCTTCCTTTCCTTCCTGCCTTCCTGCCTTCCTTCCTGCCTTCCTTCCTTCCTGCCTTCCTTCCTTCCATCCTGCCTTCCTTCCTGCCTTCCTGCCTTCCTCACACCAGACTTGATAACGGAGCCAAACGTCGTCGTCTCTCCATCTTCTGATGGTAATCATATCTTCAGCCCCGTTATCGTGACTCATCGTCCGCTACGTGTACTGTGCACAGTATTCCTGTGCAACCTGTGC